>NC_054704.1:97699350-97936850 GCF_016097555.1 Gigantopelta aegis | reverse complement strand
AAAGTTTTATAAACACAGGCCGTGGTCAATAGAAAGAGACAGACACCCGTTGCCGCCACATGGGCTACTCCTACTGGTAAAGTTAAAGTCAGTGTTTTGTTTAACGACCCCACTAGAGCACATTGATTAATTAACCATACCATTAGTTATTGAATGTCAAACATCACAGGAAACCCGCTACAGGTTTCCTAATGCAGAAACCGGTCTTTTATATCCACTTTCTAACAGACATGAAGGGACATACCACGGCTTTTGACCAGTTTGTAGTGCACTGGTTGGAACGAGAAAAGAAATCAGTTGAATGGATGCACCAAGGTGGTCCTACCGGTGAAACAGAAAGGGTAGTTGTAAATCATCTTTCCCATAGACAACACAGTACCAGTCGTGAAGCAATAGTTGGAACAGGAAAAAACCATATTCCACAGAGGCAGAACGATCCCGCGAGCTATCACACCTCGAGCGATCACTCGCGATGACATTGAGAGTCTGTAACTATTGTAACAAGAACAATTACACGTGGTATACGAACACTAATACCAGCTTCGAGACCACGGGCTTCAACAACACGTACCGCGTCATGCGGTAAGATGAACATAATAGATATTTTACGTCATTAAAAACACTATGTCTAATACCTGATGATTAATACATCAACATGTTCTTGTGGAGTTGTTAAACAGTTTAACGCTGATGGGCTATCTTGTGGGTTTCACAAACTATTCTAGTTTCCATGGCAGGGGCATGGTATTGTTTGGACCTGGAGGGGGTAGAATCCGAACTTCACGGACCTTTGTGTCTACATTTTACCTGCACACTTGTATAAATAGCCTAATATTGCACTGTAAAAAAACGATTGGTTTAGCCTCAGCGGGGGAGGAGGTGGTTTCGTTCGAATACCAGACCCCCCCCCCAAACACACACACACACACATACACACACCACCACCACCACTATCCTCACCCCAACCTAGTCTATAAGACCCTGCTTGGAATCGACAGGACGTCAGGAAGAAGCGAAACAATGCTCTAGAGGTATTGTTTGTTAGTAATCACGGTAACTTCTTTGTGAAATGTTCACACTTTCATCCGTATCTCTATGACCTTATTGTACTGCACATTAGTATCGTGAATTCAATAAACAGTTCTTGATGTTCGGGAATTTCTTAACTGTTAAACTGAGGACAGAAAGAGCCAATTACGTGTACGTCTTGACATTTGTTAAGTCCACTCCAGTTAAGTGGTGTTAGCCAAAGTTTAAGTGTACACAGACTTACATTGATGTCAGCGGCAGTTCCAAGAAATGACAAACGTGATATAGTAACAATGATAAAACGTCGCGAGACTCCATACATAGCCGGTATATAATGCAGATATGATATACTGTACCACATATATTTATATAAATTACATTTGTAGTCTGCTGGTAAGATGTAGATATATTACATACTGTATTATATTTACTTATATATTTTGCATTTTGTAGTATGTTGTAAAGTTGTAGATATTACAAATATTCATATAGATGTTGCAGATGTAGTATGCTGGTAAGATGTAGATATTATATACATGTGCATACTTATATATTTGGTATTTATAGTATGCTGTAAAGTTGTGGATATTGCATACTGTATTACATATACATATACGTATACTTATATAGTTTGTATTTGTTATATGCTGACAAGTTGCAGATATTGCATACTGTATTCCTGTATTTGTTCATGCTGATAAGGTGATATTGCATACTGTACTATATATACTTACACATGTTGCATTTGTAGTATACTGATTAGATGTAAAACATAAAGGAAGTTTAAAAAACAAAGACACAGTAAGCAATGTGCTCATTCCATCCATCCCATTTCATTTCTCACCAGCGTACAATACATCTTACTGACAGCTTCTATTACTGCTTAACGATTAACCCTATCCATCACCCGCCCGCCTGCAGCACGCTTACTGTCAGTGGCGGTTAACAAATGAATAACGTGTATCTCTCGCTTCTGACCGGCCTCGGTGGCGTCGTGGTTAGACCATCGGTCAACAGGCTGGTAGGTATTGGGTTCGGATCCCAGTCGAGGCATGGGATTTTTAATTCAGATACCGATTCCAAACCCTGAGTGAGTGATCCGCATGGCTCAATGGGTAGGTGTAAACCACTTGCACCGACCAGTGATCCATAACTGGTTCAACAAAGGCCATAGTTTGGGCTATCCTGCCTGTGGGAAGCGCAAATAAAAGATCCCTTGCTGCTAATCGGAAAGCGTAGCCCATGAAGTGGCGACAGCGGGTTTCCTCTGAAAATATGAGTGGTCCTTAACCATATGTCTGACACCATATAACCGTAAATAAAATGTGTTGAGTGCGTCGTTAAATAAAACATTTCTTTCTTTCTTTCTCTCACTTCTGAATCACGGGGTATGGGTGTTTGAATCTTTGGAACATTTTTAAACAGAAACTGAAAGTACAAATCAATAACGTGTATCTCTTGCTTCTGAATCACGGGTTATGGGTGTTTAAATCTTCTTAACATTTTCAAACAGAAACTGAAGTACAAATTGTAAAAACAAACTGTACTCACTAATTTAATTTTCATTATACAGTGTGTTTATGTTTCTCTATAGTGACCTTTAGGGCCGAGATTTACGAAGCCTGTTTTTCTTAAACGCAGTGAATTGTAAATATATGTAGTTACGCGCGTGTTAGACACAAACAGGCTTTGTAAATTCGGTCCATGGTGTTTCCAGAATGTTTAGACATAACATGAGCATGATGCACTTACAGCAAGCAGAACACAAATTGAACACACACGTTCGACGTATCTTCAACTGCTGTTTCTGAGTACTGTGCATTTGGTGCTGTCTGTAATATATACTACTCAAAAGAATTTAAGGGTCAAAAATGTATAACCAAATAAGTTTCAGAGTATTAGATTGATGATGTAAACTACACCAAACATTTAATTTATTGTTCCATATTTACAAAAAACCACAAATAAACGTCACTGTATACAAGAAAGTCACACGACATGCTGTCAAAGTTGAAGGTTGTCAAACATGGATTTTACACATTAGAACATTCGTTTAATAGTGTGTGAATCCACCCCTGGCGCGAATACACTCGACACATCGTTGCCTCATGCTGTTGATCAGACGTCTGAAGAACTCTTAGGGAATGGCCTGCCACTCTGCCATAAGAAGTTGACCCAGATCATGAAGGTTGGCCGGAGGGGCATGGTTATCCCGAACTCTCCTGCCTAATTCGTCCCAGGCGTTCTCTATTGGGGCCAAGTCAGGCGAATATGCTGGCCAATCCATCCTGGCGATACCTTGTCGTCTGAGAAAGTCCGTTACAACCCTGGCGCGGTGGGGTCTGGCATAGTCATCCTGCAGAACTGCCCCGCCGCCAATCTGCTGAAGGCCTGGGAGAACCAACGGCCGGATAATCTCATTCAGATAGCGGATTCCATTCAGATTGCCATCCACCACATAGAGGGGGGTCCTGTGGTGGATAGAGATGCCGCCCCACACCATGACGCTGCCACCACCGAACCGGTGACGTTGTCTAACGTTAACATCAGCGAAGCGCTCCCCAGGACGTCTGTAGACACGAACCCGACCGTCGTTGAACTGGAGACTAAACCTGGACTCATCAGTGAACATCACTCGACCCCACTGAACACGTTGCCACCGCAGATGAAGTGTGCACCAGTGACGTCTGGCCGTTCTGTGACGTGGTAGGAGTGGTGGTCGAACAGCCTGGCGACGGCAGCGTAGATTATTGGCTCTCAGACGATTGCGTATGGTTTGATCAGACACTCGAGTTCCAGTCGCAGTCCGCAGATTGTCACGTAATCGGCGTGCAGTGGTTGTGCGTTGACGTAGAGCCATATTGGTGATGTAGCGGTCCTCTCTATTTGTAGTGCTTCGGGGTCTTCCCGAACGTGGACGATTTCGAACAGAATTCGTTGCTTGGTACCGTTGCCACAGTCGGCCAACGACACTCTGACTGACACCAAGTCTCAGAGCAACATTTCTTTGCGTATTGCCATCCTGAAGCCAAGCAATAGCCCTTCCTCGATCTTCGATAGTCAGTTGAAGTCGTACCATTGTCGAATTTGGAGTGTGCACCGTACACGAACGCAAGCTCCAATTATACGGAAATTCAGCATTGGGAACATGGAATACACGTGCAAAGCGTGCAAATGAAGCGCTTTGTGAAAAAGCAAGTTATGGGCACTTAGCAGACTTTTCGCTTTCGCCCTAATTTACGTGCAAATGTAAGCATGTTTTCGCCATTAGAACTAGTCGACAGTGTCAATGACAGTGGATTTTAATTCATTTATGGGTTGCTTAAACCCACTTTCGTCAAAATGGAACAATACCATGCGTGACATTATGGTCTAGCTAATATAATTGACATTCAGAAAATAATGTCGAAAATATCGTCTGACCCTTAAATTCTTTTGAGTAGTAAAGTTAAAGTAAAGTTTGTTTTGATTAACCACACCACTAGAGCACATTGATCTATTAATCATCGGTTATTGGATGTCAAACATTTGGTAATTTTGACATAAAATCTTAGAGAGGAAACCCGAAACATTTTTCCATTAGTAGCAAGTTTTTTTTTATATGTACCATTCAACCGACATGATAGCACATACCACGGCCTTTGATATTCCAGTCATGGTGCACTGGCTATAACGAGAAATAGCCCAAGATCGCCCACCGACGGGGATCGATCTTACGCCGACCGCGGGTCAGGCTAGCGCTTTACCACTGGGCTACGTCCTGCCCACGTTGTGAGTGTGTTACCATTGTTAAAATGTTGTGACTGAATCCTAACCGTCGTTTTAATTTCTAAACTTATATATAAAATATTTTCTCGATGAAAATACCAGTGTAGCCCTACCTAAAGAGCTGTGGGGAAAATACATATAGAATAATACATGAGTAGCCGTTAGATACCATTTATCTTACAACAAGTTGTTTTAATATGTATCTAACGAGCGAATCCGATGTATCTAACGAGCGAAACCGAGTTTGATACGTTTTTACACAAATAGTTGCAACATAAATGGTGACTTAACGGACACGGATGTATTATTCTATTTCTTACATATCCTCAAAAACCAGGTTTTAAGCAAATTAAAAAAAAAATTCGATTAAAGGTTATTTACAGCCTTTGCACTTGTAGCTAACTTACGCGTGACAGACAGATGATTGTCAGGTTAACTATACGTAACAGTGTAATCGATTTTGACCGTGCTGTTTTTTATTGGATGTATGGCATTGGTGACCTGGTCATCACCTAGGAGCAGCCAGGCGTATGTCTTGAAATTGTTAACACACGTACATGTGTAAAGAAGTATGTGTTATCAAATATAACGAATGATCTTCTCACCAACAGGTGTGTAAGAAAATACATTACAATATAAATATGAAGGTAAGTGCACAAACCTTACGACGACCAGAAACATCTTGTATTTAAAGATACGAACATGTTTTTAATAAATAAATAAATGTAGTAGTTGTTAGTTGAAACCATGTTACAACGGCAGCAAACTGAGAGCAGTGTTATCAATTCATTTAATAAACAAAAATATTTTTTAAACAAAAAACCCCGAGGATTAACCGTTACATTTCGAACATTCAACAAAGTTTTAACTACTGTGTTTCATTAGTGTCAGTTTGGCGCAGTCTACAATATCTTATTTAGAATTCTGTTTTCTGAATGTCAGTTTTCAGTGGATAGCGGTTAATTAATATAGAAGAACAGTCGTTACATTTCGAACATGAAATAAAAAATAAAAAGAAAGAGTAAGATGTTTGTGATAACCATCCTCGGCACCGATCATCAGTGAGTAGATTTCTGTAGATACAACACCTAAAAGCGATCACGAATGAGTAGATTTCCGTAGATTGTGTACCTAAAAGCGAACACGAATGAGTAGATTTCCGTAGATTGTACACCTAAAAGCGATCGCTGGTATTCAAGGCGTTCGCGATCATCAAGTGTCTGGGACAAGGAAGAAAGCCAGAGAAAAGTAGTTCAAATACTGTGGAATCCGATTGTTACATGATTTGGCAGAGATCAAGGTCTGCGAATGCTCTATTGTTTGGCACCACGGACTCTTAGATCCTCTCATCTTTGTCTCTTAAGGAAAACAACCTAATATACATTAAACAGTGATCTTTGCTCCCCCAGCTTTCTTTCGTAAAAAGAAAATATCAGTCTGATTGCAGCTGTGTCTTGGAGTCCACTTTGCTTAATCTCCATTTTCATCCACAGTACATCACGATTACATCACGATGTGACAAAACCCAATAGACTAGTTATGTAGTCAGTCGCGTGTGTACGGATGGGTTTCGAGGGTCGGAAACCCCTGGTGATCAAGCGAATGGTCTCTCTTTGTAATGTATTTTCCAGTGGGGCACGACCCAACCCCCTAGAAAGTTATCTCGCCATAGTATAGACCTCTCCCTGCATACATTTATGCACACGCGCTTCATAGTAGTAGTAGTAGTAGTAGTAGTAGTAGTAGTAGTCATCGCAATTAAAATATTGGACATAACAGCATTTTGATTTTTATAAAACAGACAGTCAAAATACAGACGATGAAAAGGTTTATATAATTTCAATTTGCTCTGGACATATGGACCCCTCTCTCTACCTTCTATGCTGCTCTGATGGTTACCATAAACGTTGTAACGTGTCGCAGATCGCCATAGACTGCCTCAGATCGTCGCCCCTGCGCGTGCTGTAACCTCACCGTGGTGTAGGGGTGTAACATTCTCTTTGAGAATGGCCAATACAGCACAAATTGAAGTTTAGAGTAAAATTCAGTGTCCGTAAAATTCTGTGATATTTGTATTTGTATTTTTGCAGTTCTTTACACTGTTTTTGTTTAAACCTTGAATTTTTATATTGATGTTGATCATCACTTTATTTATTTGCATTACCATAGTTTGACACCCAATAGCCGATGTATTTTTCGTGCTGGGGTGTCGTTAAACATTCATTCATTCATTCATTCATTCATTCAGATCGTCACAGACTTGATAAAAAAAATGTATTAAAACGAGGATTCACGGATATTTGATATCCTAGAATCTATTGTGTTCTGTTTTTGGCAACGACATTACTAGAGCCAATTAATCATCGGTTGTTGGATGTCAAACATTTGGTAATTTTGACACGTAGTCTTCAGACAAACTCCACCACATGTTTTCGTTAGCAGCAAGGAATTTTCCCAATAGATAGGATAGCATATACCACGGGCTTTAACATACCAGTCGTGGGGGTACTGGTTGGAACGGTGAAAAAAACAACCACAATCAGAGAATAGGTCCACCGAGGTGATTCGACCCTACAACCCAAGCTAGATCCGCACCTTAGATCTGTTAGCGATACGCAATTGTCAGTTCTTGTTTTATTCACTTCACTGGAAAATAATATGCGCTTGGCCATTCCCAACACGATTTATAAACCTTAATACGTTAAAAGGTGTTGTTGGGGTTTTTTGATGAACGAAGTATAAACTTCGCGGAATGACTTTTCAAGCTAAATCAATTATTAAACAAATATTGATTTTTTGAAAATGTGTCTTAAAGTCTTTACAGCATGTTTAAAGTAGTTTAAATCAAATATCAGTGTGTATGCCAAGCACTGAAACAGGTGGACTTTTTCCCCCAGTGTACGTTAACCCTCTGCAGATTTAACACATTGTACTCTATGTAGTGTCAATGAAGGGTGAAATTACAGACAAGTCTTGTTCCAAAAAGCTGCCTGTCGTAAAAGAGTAGCCTATGTGGCGACAGCGAGTTTCCTTTAAAAAAATCTGTGTGGTCCTTAACCATATGCCTGACGCCATATAACCGTAAATAAAATGTGTCGAGTGCGTCGTTAAATAAAACACTTCTTTCTTGTTTTTTGTTCCAAAAAGAACCTCGTTACTCTTGTTTATGACTGCATTAACGTCGAAGTGAGTATTTTATTGTGAAACATCATATGTTGCTTTCCATCTAGACTAACAACGTTTTAGCGATTTAAAACGGCTTTGGGAATTGGAATAACGTTTTCGTTTGTAATATAAACAATGTTTTAATAAAACAAACGATAATTATTTTGTACACATTGGAGTTAAATACATGTATTTAGCATGCTAAGTATTTTCAGTTTATTAATGATTTAAAAGAAATTAAGGTCCAGTTTTGTTATCGTGGCAAACATACGATGTAAGAAAAGTTATAACTTCGCATCATTTGTATATGTTTAAATGGGGTGGGTGGGAGTTTTCGGGTTTATTTTCTTCCTTCTCTTTCTTTACTGATAGACAGATATGTTCTTTTGAGCCTGGTCATGGAGTCTGAAATAATGTTTCTTTTCCCTTTTTATGTCATACAAAAGCTATCTCTAGTACAGACAGGTTAACAGAAGCACGCCGTGAACTCGTCACATTCTTCACTATGGCCGAGTATTGCTTTTTCTAAATTTATATGATGAGCAATGTTTTTACAAATGACACATGAAAATAGAATTTCTTTTAATTTCCAAAGCTGAACCGAATTTAAAAAAACAAGAACAAAACCCACCCCCTCAAATTATATATAGGACAGTATTCCTATAAAACGTGTTGGACGGTGGAGCTCTGCTGCATGTGTCATATTTTATGGAAACCGGGTTTAAGATTAATTTGAGACAAACATGGTTGGTACTGACTTCATCGCACCGATGCAAATATATTGAAGTTTTTTTGTTGTTGTTTGTTTTGTTCTCGATTTGTTTGGTGGGTTTTCTTCTTCTTTTTTTTTTTTGGTGGTTTTGTTGGGTTTGTTTTGTTGTTTTTTGTTTTTTTGGGGGGTGGGTGGGAGGAGAGACATATGAGGTTTTATTTTTGCGCAGAATATATATTTTAGTGTACATATATATGATTATTATTTGTTTTAGTTTGTTACATCTATAGCGAAGCGGGTAATTCATTTAGAAATGTTAACTTAAACAGCTTATTTTCATATCCATTTGATATCCATCGAGATTGCACACACCATATGTAAAGTAATGGTGTAGATTTCGAATTGTTTATCGATTATCGTGCAATTGGTTAAATATGCTGTTGACGTTAAAACAAATAAGAAAATAGCGTTAATGGGCACATTTCCATAGTATGGTTGACCTTGATGGCATCTTGTGTTCATGTGAAAGCGAGAGCGAGACAGAGAGAAATAGGGGAGAGAGAGAGAGACAGAAAGAGAGGAGAAAGAGGGAGGGAGAGAGAAAAGGGGAGCGAGAGAGACAATGAAAAAATGGAGAGAGAGAAGAAATAAGGAAAGAGAGACAGAAAGAGACAGACACACACACAGAGAGAGAGAGAGAGAGAGAGAGAGAGAGAGAGAGAGAGAGAGAGAGAGAGAGAGATGAAGACGGACATTGACAGAGACAGGCCGAAAGACAAAGAGCCAAACAGACAAGAGAGAGAGAAAAGATACTATACCAGTCCTGATATCGCTACATTGACAGGATGGTGTATACGCCTGTTTGTATGAGGCGCGGGATGGGACGAGGAAGGCCACTGGGCTATTGATCCTACGACCCACTGAACCACAGGCTAGCGCTCTGCTATACCCATATCTTGTGAAGGATTTTGTGCCAAAGCAATGGTAAAATGTAGTACCCTAACATATTGGCAATTAATGGATACAGAGCTGGTGTGACATAAAGTTTGATAAATCATAGTAGCAAACTTGCTGTTGTGTCAAAGTGTATAAAATACAGTTAAAGTTTGTTTTGTTTAATTAGTAGCAAGGGATCTTTTATATGCACGATCCCACAGACATGCTAGCACATACCACGGCCTTTGATATACCGTACCAATCGTGGTATGCTGGCTGAACGAGAAATAGCCCTGTATGAATTGCATTCCAACCCATACCCGTATAGTAATCATCGGTAAAGGCTCTTTAGTCTGTGTTATTTTATCACCGTACCCACAAATCATTGTCTGGCAGAAGAAAAAAAAGAAAAGAAATGTTTTATTTAACGACGCACTCAACACATTTATTTACGGTTATATGGCGTCAGACATATGGTTAAGGACCACACAGATTTTGAGAGGAAACCCGCTGTCGCCACTACATGGGCTACTCTTCCGACTGGCAGCAAGGGATCTTTTATTTGCGCTTCCCACAGGCAGGAAAACACAAACCATGGCCTTTGTTGAACCAGTTATGGATCACTGGTCGGTGCAAGTGGTTTACCCCTACCCATTGAGCCTTGCGGAGCACTCACTCAGGGTTTGGAGTCGGTATCTGGATTAAAAATCCCATGTTTCGACTGGGATCCGAACCCAGTACCTACCAGCTTGTAGACCGATGGCCTAACCACGACGCCACCGAGGCCGGTGTGTTACTAACAGAAACATACGAATTTAATAAGGCTGCAGAACTATCATGGTTGTGTGTTCAGGACGGAGAAAGCTCGCTAACAATTTCACTGGTTTCCAACATATCCTATTCAAACACACGTTCAGCTAACGATTGATGCAAACGCCAGTCTTACCAAAGACTCCTGAACATGACTCAGTTTAATATTCATAAAACAAAACCTTAAATTAATAAAAAAGCGACATTAACATGTTGACATAGCAATGCAACAATGTAAATGTAAACAAGATGAAAATGTAATTTTTCGTTTAAACATTCTACAAGCAAAACCGCAAAAAAATAAAGAAATAAGAAAAAAAGAACTGAACAAACAAAAACAAAACAGTGAAAAGGCTGTAACGACGAAGAAGCCATTCTAAAACACACGCGTTGATTTGTTGTTCCCTATAGATTTAGGTGGGGAAGGTAATGAAAGTTCACGCAGGCTGTTTTACCATTCTGAAATGCTGCTTTTGCAGTTAGAAAGCTAAATCAACATGGTTTTCGCTGCAAAGTCGTACGTTAAACATAGTATATGAGCATTGTCCAAAATAAACACACCGACTCACTAGTGCTACCGAGTTTCAAACACCATGATCCGGTAATAAATATCTTCCGTTCTGTTTTTAAACGCTCGAAATTGTAGCCAATTATATATATGTATTTTGGTTGTCTGTTATTATTCACATGCGCATAGCCAATATTTGAAAGGTATATAAATGTAAATATATGTGTCTATCAGTCTGACCTCTCTCTCTCTCTCTCTCTCTCTCTCTCTCTCTCTCTCTCTCTCTCTCTATCTATGTCTTTCTTCTCTCTCTCTCTCTCTCTCTCTCTCTCTCTCTCTCTCTCTCTCTCTCTCTCTCTCTCTCTCTCTCTCTCTCTCTCTCTCTCTCTCTCTCTCTCTCTCTCTCTCTCTCTGTGCCTCTCTCCTCACGCTTTCTCTCCCTGCATCCTCCCTCTCTTTCTCTCCCTCTATCTATGTCTCTCTCTCTATCTATGTGTCTCTCTCTCTATCTATCTCTCTCTCTCTCTCTATCTCTCACTCTCTCTCTGTCTCTCTCTCTTCTCTCTCTCTCTCTCTCTCTCTCTCTCTCTCTCTCTCCTCTCTCTCTCTCTCTCTCTCTCTCTCTCTCTCTCTCTCTCTCTCTTTATATGAGCTCTATTACTCCTACGTTGCATTTATCTTCCCCACTGTTGTCACTAATATGTTTTCCTTTTATCTTAAATGATCGTGATGTGTTTTTTTTTTTAAGGTTTTATCGTGGATCATCTCAGTTTTTTTTTGGTTTTTTAGTGTATATATACATGTATATGTTTTTCATGTTTTTGTGTTTATGTGCTTTCTGCTGCAGTGTGTTGTTTACAGAGTGTAAATGAGCATGGCGTGCTTTTAGTCTTTTTCGTTATCTTAAATCATATAGTGTGCGCTTTGTGTGCTATTATTAGTTTATAGCGTAAAAATCTTAGTGTAGTTTAGGGTATTGACTAGTTTTGTTAGATAAATGGGCCTGTTCAACAATTAAGTAAGGCCAAATCTGGCCCGTTTTGGGCTGCCTCCCTCACCCGTCAGTTAACGGTTTATAACGCTAATACCACTCTCGTTTAAAGCTATACAGTGCTCTTACTTAAAGTTAAAAGTTTGTTTTGTTTGAGGACACCACTAGAGCATATTGATTTGTTAATCATCGGCTATTGGATGTCAAACATATGGACTTTTTGACAGTCTTAGAGAAGAAACCCACTACAGTTTTTCCATTAGTAGTAAGAGATCCTTTATATGCACCAGGATAGTGCATACCATGGCCTTTCATATTACCAGTCGTGATGCACTGGTTGGAATAACAAACAGCCCAATGGACTCACCGACAGGGATCGATCCTAGACCGACCGTGCATTAAGCGAGCGCGTTACGACTGGGCCTCGTCCCGCTCCCTACCCCCTCTTATTTAAAGTGACAGAACCTGGTTTTAAAACATCACGGCGTCTTTTTCATCATTAGATCTGGTTTTGATAACTGAAATCAGGTATTACTTAGATTGTATTGTTTAGATTATTCATGTCCGTACATCCGAAGTAGTGCTGGTCATCCTGGTGTTTCTAATACCACGGAATTCATTTGTCTCTGTGAAGGAACGGTTTCTGAGTCGAACTTTAGTCATTGTACCATTTCAAGATGACAGACTCTTTTTTCACTCTATGGTAACTTTATTGAAATGAAGTTAAATGTTTGTAAATTAATCAAACTTGGTGTCACTTTCACGGGCTAAAACTAGGGTCTGCGACGTTTAACTGTGATCATCAATTAGTTCAACCAACATTATTTGAATCTCTGTTTGGTAGTTTTTATTCGTTTCTTTGGTATTAATAAAATAGTAGTAGTAATAATAACAATAATAATAATAATAATAATAATAATAATAATAATAAAACTAAAGAAAAAAAAGTGGTCATGGCAGCTTGTACTAGTATTTAATCTAATGTTACGTAAGCTCTTGATAACCACCAACTCACATCTCCCAAACGTTTTATGACACATCTCACATTTTGATATCCAATTTTCAGCATTCTAACAGTAAAATTCATCATGACAAATTCGAGTGTATGCCTATTAAACACAAAATTCGCTTTGAGCCGATGTGTGTGTGTGTGTGTGTGTGTGTGTGTGTGTGTGTGTGTGTGTATGTGTGTGTGTGTGGCAGCAAGGGATCTTTTATTTGCGCTTCCCACAGGCAGGATAACACAAACCATGGTCTTTGTTGAACCAGTTATGGATCATTGGTCGATGCAAGTGGTTTACACCTACCCATTGAGCCTTGCGGAGCACTCACTCAGGTTTTGGAGTCGGTATCTGGATTAAAAATCCCATGCCTCGAATGGGATCCGAACCCATTACCTACCAGCCTGTAGACCGATGGCCTAACCACGACGCCACCGAGGCCGGTCTGTCTGGCAGAAATCCTGTTGTCGGGTCTGCTTGTCAGTGGTAGCGCAACCTCGAGTCATCACCATTAGACTGACAAACAACAAGTGCTTCTTGTGAAGGGCTACTAATGTACTCCGAAAGAAGATCCGAACACGGCTAGTCGGAGACAGGTGACATGATGATGAGTGAGGTGGCAGTGATCATTAATCGGCTACAGAAAACATAGTCGTCAACGCGCACGTTGTCGGCGCGGATTCGGGAGGGGGGGGGGAGGTTGACGGCGTGCTCGAAGTTCGAGTTGCCCTGGGGGGGGGGGGGGTCGGAGCTTAGAGGTCTGATAGGGTAGGGCGGAGGCGGTTTCGCCCTTAGTTTGGTTAAGTTTGTCCTCGGATCCTACTCCCCCCCCCCCCCCCCCCCCCCCCCCACCACACCATCCCCCGTTTGGTCACACTGAAGTTCCGGATAGGAACAGTGTTCCTTCTTAATCTACCCAATAAATCACTCCTGTGAGGCCTGGGCCCAGCCTTCCTCCTTAACCTCCTTAGGGCTAATTAATAATATTAATTGCAAAATTAAATTAGGATACATTTAGAAATGCCCGATAAAAAATTGCGCATTATATAATTTATAAAAATTCTAATAATTTTAATTATTATATAATTTTAGGTTGCGCTTCAAAAAATATTTTAGATAAAGTCACGCTCCTCATTTGAGTAATTATTAGAAATTGTCCCTATTTTGTATTTCTGTCCTGGGTCCAATCACTGGCTATCCTGGGTCCGATCACTGGCTATCCTGGGTCCGATCACTGGCTATCCTGGGTCCGATCACTGGCTATCCAGAGACCGGACCCGGGGTGGACACGCCTGAAACCTCAGTGGTATAGGGGCATGTAAAAATACTCTAAGTCTAAGTCTAAGTCTAAGTAAAGCCAGTATTTAACGAATAAATGTGATGATTTTAGTTTTAGTTGTAGATTTGTAATCATATCTTGGTCGGCTACTTGTATACTACGAAATCCAATAACACAGTCTAGACGACAATAGTAGGATGTGTGCTATACGCAGCGTTTCAGTCAACATATACACCATGGTTATAAATACTGCGACCCCTCACCCTTAAAGTAGATTAGAAGGGAAAACTGGAGCTAGGCTGCTCGTTTTAGACATGGCGGGGAGCGTCTTGAAGCGTTTCGTTGTGGTACAGACGTACGCAGAATATGACAGACAGCCTGAACAAGAAAAACAAAGAAAGAAATGTTTTATTTAACGACGCACTCAACACATTTTGTTTACGGTTATATAGCGTTGGACATATGGTTAAGGACCACACAGATATTGAGGGAGAAAACCCATTGTCGTCACTTTATGGGCTACTCTTTTCGATTAGCAGCAAGGGATCTTTTATATGCTCCATCCCACAGACGGGATAGTACATACCATGGCCTTTGTTACACCACTTGTGGAGCACTGGCTGGAACGAGAAATAGCCCATTGGGCCCACCGACGGGAATCGATCCTAGATCGATCGCGCATCAGGCGAGCGCTGTACCACTTTGCTACGTCCCGCCCCCGGCAGAACAAGGAAGCAAATGAATGTTTGTTTAACAACACCTCAGCAAAAGTTTTAATCTACGGCTATATAGTATCTTACGTTTAGTTATATCGACCCTTAATTAAAAGACAGAGCAAGAAAACCTGTTATTATCACACAGGTTGAACAAAAATGGCAAGCGATCTCTTGTGTGCAGTTTTCCACAAACAGAACCGTGCAAACCATGGTGTTTGGGGAACAAGCCGTGGGCACTGGTTGAGACGTGGAAAAGCCAAAGTCCATTCATGGTGATCGATATTATGATACATCGCACCTCAGACAGGCGCTATACACCTGACTTACATCTCCTGTCCGCCTGTCAATAAAAGTGCAGTCTTAAAGCCATGGCCATTAACAATGGGTTGACATACAACACGTCATTCTTGTGAAACGGCTACTAATATAATGTGATCTGAAAGAAGATGCTAACGCGACCTGTTGGAAATGGATGACAGCATGATAAGTGAGGTGCCAGTGATAATTACTATAGGGGCGGGACGAAGCGGCATAGCGCTCGCCTGATGAGCGGTCAGTCTAGGATCGATCCCCGCCGGTAGGCCCATTGAGCTATACCTTGTTCCAGCTAGTTCTCCACAATTGCTGTAACAAAGGCCGTTGTGTGTACTATTTTGTCTGTGAGATGCTGCATATAAAAGATTCCTTGGTGCTAATCGAAAAGAGTAGCTCATGGCGTGGTGGCAGCAGGTTTCCTCTCTTGTTAATATGTGGTCCTTAAACAGATGATAACTGTAATTAAAATGTGTTAATTCCGTCAATAAATAAACATTTCTTTCTTCGAGCTTTGTCCGGTGCTAGTTTTGATTCAGTAAACTAGTCTGTCAGTGGCAGTCCTCTCTAGATGTGCAAGAGGATTTCGGGAGTGGCTGTCTTCCTATATATCAGACACTAGATAGAGATTCGCAGAATCAACCGCTATTTTGCCAAATGCCCATTCGACTCTGCAAGGTGCAGAGATATGGTCCTCATCATATATTACAGTTTTGTCGTTCAGCTGTGATAATTACTGGGCTGCTAGGGACGATCGATCCTAGGATCCGTCGCTCCTCAGACGAGTGTTCTAACACCGACCTACATCTTGCCACTCAACACAACTAGGCGGGTTAGCAATGAATAGAACCAATGTACGAAAAGTGACAGGTCATTTATCAGACGAGACCATTTTAGCCCAAGAACACTATTAATATCCCTTTAATTTTTTCTGTTCTTCATTTTGCTTTGAGTGGGGATATATTTGGTTAAAAAAAAATATTTAACTCTTTTTCTTCTTCTTCGTTCACTTATAAATACCTGCTCATGCATCTTCAACGAAAACGTTTGCTGGGCTTTGGTCTTGGAAATAATTTAACATGAAGCTGTTGTAGTGTACGCCTGTCTTGGGCGCAAGTCCTGGCGTGGGCCAGTCTTTCCGTCCTAGATAGAATAAACGTCTGTTTGGGGTTTGGGGTATTATTCAGAGTTGTGAGGAAGGGTAATGTCAAAAGTCAGAAAAAAGTTTAAACGTTTGTTTTGTTTAATGACACCACTAGAGCGCACTGACTTATTCGTCATCGGCTATTAGATGTCAAACATATGGTCATTTTGACATACAGTTTTAGAGAGGAAACCCGCTACATTTTTCACCTAGTAGCAAGGGATCTTTTATATGCACCGTCCCACAGATAAATAGCACATACCATGGTAATTGATATACCATTCGTTGTGCTCTGGCTGGAACGGGAAATAGCCCAATGGGCCAGCTAACAACAATCAGGTGTATGTTTTTTACTGCAACTCAGTCAAGCAGAATGATTCGTTTATACGTGCATTTTAGGCATATCATTTATACCACGCAAGACTTCGTCTTTCATAACGTCGACACGCAAATCGGAATTACTCTTCACCGATATAAAAGTATTGAATTTGTATAGGACGGGGTTTTCTTCACCATTATTATAACCTGAAACGGCAGTAGATGGAGGAAAAAAAAAGCAATCAGTGTTTCTGTTAATACGACTTCTGCACAATCCACAAGCCGGTCAGTTAATATTAGACGTTAGCAATATTTCCTCTTATTGACTTCTAAGTGGTGTCCAATTTTGCCCGACTGATTTCTCTTCGCTGTCTATTAACAATTTTCGGCTTGACCTGATGACTAAGTGGTCCGTGAAACGTCGTTATCTCAGTCCGTTATAAATGTTCTCCAACAGCTGACTGAACGATGTAAGAGTCATAGGTTATTCGACGATTATACATTTTATATAATCCTCCTGCAATCTCAGATATATATTATATATTTAAATTAATAGACATATTTGTCACGGCCGTTTTCGTTCATTGAAACTGGACATTACTTACATTTTATTGTTTAGATTATCCGTTTTCATACATTGAAAACTTTGCTGGCAATCGTGGTGTTTGTAATACCACGAAATGCATTTGTTTTATCATTTTAAAAACGCACGTACTGGTTAAGGAGACGCGTTTTGGTCTATTTTCAAAGGATGTTTCTCACATTTCAGTGTCACAGACTTTCGTTTCAATATTTTGAAACAATTGAGTGAAACATGTGTCTGTTACTTTGAAAGGTGAAATACCCTCTAAAAATAGACAAAAACTCGACTCCATAACTGTTACCTCTCAGACGCACGTTCGTTTTTAAAAATATGAGAAATACATTTTGTGATATTAAAAACACCAGGTTGACCAAAAACACTTCGAATGTACGGATATTAATAATCTAAACAATATAATATAAGTAAAGTATTATGTAACAGTCAACCTCGACATGCATACAGTATATAGATATGCATACATCAATACATAGTGTGGGTTGTCCCACTACCCACCCCGAATATGGATCCCCGAATCTAAAATCCTAGCTACGCCAGTGCAAAGGGGGAGAGAAAAGGTATAAGACGGAGAAGAATATAAAACAAATAAGTACAAAGAAAAAAATCTCATTGTGATTCAGATTGTTTCTGAAACATCCTAATTATAGTCATTAAACGATAAAACTTGTAATAAATGGAGGTAATTATAAGTACCGAAAAGAAAAAGAAATCCTTTTTAAGTCAAATACTTTATCTCAATAATTACAATACGAAAAAACCCACCATCCAAATCCGACATTTTATGTATGAATTAACGACATCGAGTCATAACATTGCGATTATTTTTTTTTTTAACAATCACAATCAGATTATTAATACGAGATGTAAATCTTAATACGACGTATAATATCACGGTTAATGGCAGGGTTTGGTTTTGTGTTTGTGCCAGATATAGCGTTTATGACCTACTAACACAAAATTTGAAGAAAAAAATATGAAAATTGCATTGACTTTGAATGGTGATCACATCCTGTCAGAAACACAAGACAAGAGTGTGTCGGCAGCAGACGACTCTGGAAGGGATATGGGTTTGTAATTGGTCAAACAACGCAACTCCATCAGTGCCGCGAAATAATGGCGTCGGCGATCCCGCGCACTAATGTACTTCCGGTGAGGTGACACGACTTTACCGTCTGGTTGTGGGTAGCGTCAATTATGACCAGAAATTCATGTCCCAGATATAAGTGTGGTGTGTATTCAGGAAGTAAAAAAGAACCTGAAATGAGGCTCATTTGTTGCTATGGTCCTCGGGGGTGTTTAAAAAAAATAAAAAAAAAAATATATATATATATATATATATATATATATATATATATATATATATATATATATATATTAAACAATGAAGTAACGTCTATCTTAGAGTTTTTGCATTTTGATAAAGAAGACAAACAATACCATACAGGTTTTCATTCTGCTTCTTTTGTGGTTTATTTGTTTTAGATTGTTTGATTTTGTTTTTTGTTTTGTTTTTGGGGGGTTTGGGTTTGTTGTTTTTTGCTTTGCTATTCGTTTGCATGCCAGCGCGTTTTGGATTGTGCGCGTATAGGCGTACAAGCTCCTATTTTTGTAGGGCATGACTCTGAAAGTTGACCACTCACCCCGCCCATTTCCCCGACTCGTACCCGTACGTATGAATGTGTGTTACAGTGTATTATATTATCTGATAATTTGTAAAACTCAAAGCAAATAAAGAACATAAATGTATGTGCATGTATATGTGCGGGGTTTGTTTTACGTGTTCGTGCGTGTGTGCCCTTGTATGCGCGTCTATGAGTTACTTTGACAGGTATTGGTTTCAAGAATGCTCCAAGAAACTCATTCTGGTATATGCTATGTGTTTGGGCTTACTTACTGCAAAAGCTTTTGTGTTAAGGTTAGTACGTTTGTTAATTTATTTTTTAATCTCATTTGGATTTTGTATACTTTTTGATTGTCATACAAAGACAGTTTTTTCAAATATTAAAAACAAGCCTTATATATGTAGCAACTCTTAGTGTCAGCAGTTCTCTTCACTAACTTTTTTTATTCTTCTTTTTTTCAAAACTAACTGGACGAGAAACAATAACTATGTGACGATTTCTAGACATTTACATTTATCATTGCTAGTACTGTGACGATTTCTAGACATTTACATTTATCATTGCTAGTACTGTGACGATTTCTAGACATTTACATTTATCATTGCTAGTACTGTGACGATTTCTAGACAATTGCATTAATGATTGCTGGTACTGTGACGATTTCTAGACATTTACATTTATCATTGCTAGTACTGTGACGATTTCTAGACATTTACATTTATCATTGCTGGTACTGTGACGATTTCTAGACATTTACATTTATCATTGCTAGTACTGTGATGATTTCTAGACATTTACATTTATCATTGCTAGTACTGTGACGATTTGTAGACAATTGCATTAATGATTGCTGGTACTGTGACGATTTCTAGACATTTACATTTATCATTGCTAGTACTGTGACGATTTCTAGACAATTGCATTAATGATTGCTGGTACTGTGACGATTTCTAGACATTTACATTTATCATTGCTAGTACTGTGACGATTTCTAGACAATTGCATTAATGATTGCTGGTACTGTGACGATTTCTAGACATTTACATTTATCATTGCTAGTACTGTGATGATTTCTAGACATTTACATTTATCATTGCTAGTACTGTGACGATTTCTAGACAATTGCATTAATGATTGCTGGTACTGTGACGATTTCTAAACATTTACATTTATCATTGCTAGTACTGTGACGATTTCTAGACATTTACATTTATCATTGCTAGTACTGTGATGATTTCTAGACATTTACATTTATCATTGCTAGTACTGTGACGATTTCTAGACAATTGCATTAATAATTGCTGGTACTGTGACGATTTCTAGACATTTACATTTATCATTGCTAGTATGGTACGATTTCTAGACAATTGCGTTAATGATTGAAGGTATTGTGACGATTTCTAGACAATTGCATTAATGATTGCTGGTACTGTGACGATTTCTAGACATTTACATTTATTATTGCTAGTACTGTGACGATTTCTAGACAATTGCATTAATGATTGAAGGTACTGTGATGATTTCTAGACATTTACATTTATCATTGCTAGTACTGTGACGATTTCTAGACAATTGCATTAATGATTGCTGGTACTGTGACGATTTCTAGACATTTACATTTATGATTGCTAGAACAGTGACGATTTCTAGACAATTGCATTAATGTTTGCTGGTACTGTGACGATTTCTAGACATTTATCATTGCTAGTACTGTGACGATTTCTAGACATTTACATTTATGATTGCTAGAACAGTGACGATTTGTAGACATTTACATTTATGTTTGCTAGAACAGTGACGATTTCTAGACATTTACATTTATGAATGCTAGAACAGTGACAATTTCTAGACATTTACATTTATGAATGCTCTAACAGTGACGATTTCTAGACATTTATCATTGCTAGAACAGTGGCGATTTCTGGACATTTACATTTATGATTGCTAGAAAAGTGACGATTTCTAGACATTTACATTTATGAATGCTAGAACAGTGACGATTTCTAGACATTTTCATTTATGAATGCAGGTACTGTGACGATCTCTAGACATTTACATTTATGAATGCTAGAACAGTGACGATTTCTAGACATTTACATTTATGAATGCTGGTACTGTGACGATTTCTAGACATTTAAATTTATGAATGCTAGAACAGTGACGATTTGTAGACATTTATCATTGCTAGAACAGTGACGATTTGTAGACATTTACCTTTATGAATGCTAGAACAGTGACGATTTCTAGACATTTACATTTATGAATGCTGGTGCTAAACGCTTTCTAGACAGTTACGTTTATGAATGTAAGTACTGTAACACTTTTGAGAGACTTACATTTATGAATACTGGTACACAAATTGGAGAAATGAGAATTTAACGACTGCTGCTGTTTTATATCTGTATTTTGAAGTACTTTATTTTTACGACCGCATGAAATGGTAATATAAAACGTATGTTCTAATCTGATATATTTTGATAACTGCTAGATACGCGGGGGAAAGGATGTGAGACGCCATCGGATACCGAAATCTTAGGTGCGTTATGAATGTTGAATAAACCGCCTTCGCTTTGCTCTGACCTTTATTCAGATGACTGGAAAGATATATACGCATACCAGGGTTCGTAAGACGCTGTACCCAGAACGCAACAGACAACAAATAGCAACTGTTTACTATCAATCGTATTGTATAGATCTGTGTTGGGCTGCCGTCGAAGAATAGGGCAAAGTTAAGCTTGTGTTGTTTAACGACACCACTATAGCACATTGGTTTATTAATCATCGGCTGTTGGATGTCAAACATTTGATAATTTTGACGTAGTCTAAGAGGAAATATGCTTTTGTTCTTTTTTTTTCTTCTTCTTTTTTTTTTTTTTTTTTTTTTGGGGGGGGGGGTCCCATTAGCAAAGCCAAGTAAAGCACGTGGAAGACTAAACTATGCCAGATGAATTGTTCTGAAATTGCAGCTCTCAAGTTATCGTTAAATGTATATGTTTTAAAATGTGTTGGGTGGAATTGGGTATACAAAACGTCACATACGTCGTTTTACCAATTTTACTAAGTCTAACGCCAGTTTACGTTTTGAGTTCCCGAAATGACATAATTTAGCACTTTTATTTTCTGGTTTGTAACTAAATTATATAAATTGAAAACCAAATACAGATACACATCTTTAGAATATTACGGTTGTGAACAAGAAAATCTCGGCTGTTATTTTAGTGCTAGGAAAACTCGAAAGTTCATCAGCAACATCGCTGCGGAAAACAATTAATGGGAGTGCGATTTTGTTTCTTGCGTATGTGCGTGCATGCTTGCGTGTGTGTGTGTGTGTGTATGTGTATGTTTGTGTGTGTTGGTATTAATATTTTGTTTTGTTATTGTTTAATAAATATACTGATGTCCAAAAGAAACTTTACACGGCTGTGACGGTACATGCTCTTAATTTCTTTTCGCCTGTGGCGATATTAATTGTTTTAGAGGGCCGTGTGCAGTTCAAAATGCACTTAGCCCAGGTGGCCAGTAGTTACGTAATACCTTCGCGAGTGCGGTTTTTACAACCGTGATTTTGGCGACTGGCGACAGAAAGTCTGTACATCTAAGAAAATATACCGACTCTGGGAGAGGTGGAAATATCAGATGATAGGTGAGGTACCGCCTTGTGCCCCCAGGCGATATTCGCTGTCTCTGAGAGTTTTGAATAAATAGCTTGGCTTTTAGAGATATCGGGCAAAAACATATTGGAAGGCGTCCAGGGGGAACGTTAGTCCGTCCGGACTGGTAATTATATATTTTCTGCTCTGTGTATAACCTTGATGTGATTGATGTGACTTTAAATATTTTAATACTGTATTATACCAATATTATTTAGACGGTGCTACCGGTCATCTGACGCAGTAATCTGTAGGCTCACTGTCCTAAATAATTATTAAAAGCTTAACCAGTCATCCTAGAGGACCTAGGTAAACTGTAGGTTATTGTCTTTATTGTGATAGGTACCAGTATTAATTCTGTATTACAAGGTTACTGAATAAGTAGTTAAGGGTTAATTAAAAATTAGCCAGTTAGGAATAGAGTTGTAATTCCTTTATTAATTAAGTTCCCCTGGAAGCGTTTCTCAATTATCACACGTTATTGAACGAGTAGTAAGGGTTAATTAAAAATTAACCAGTTAGGAATAGAGTTGTAATTCCTTTATTAATTAAGTTCTCCTGGAAGCGTTTCTCAATTATCACACGTGTGGGTGTTGTGTCACGGTGAAGTGATTAGCATATTGTGTAAACTAGACACCTAGAGATTAACTAATTAAGTGATCAGTTCTGGGTTGTTATTATTTGTTGTTGTTAATTAACTACTGCGGCAGTACATTTGTCAGCGTAGGTTAATACAGTTTCCAAAGTGTATTGTGTTTTGTTGTGTTTTCTAGTGAACTAAACGTGCTATAATAATATATACTTTATATAAGATCTTATCTCTGATCATACCTAGACAAGCCACTCGGGTAAATACTGCTCGATACAGAGAGATCTAATAGATATACAGTTAGGAGATATTTGGATAATCGTGTTTCATCCAGTTACGGGTATTATAGGATTCCCGTGACAACGGCTTAAAATTGTATTATATAAAAAAAAAAACTACACGCGTACGGTGGGATATGAAAGTATCATGACGTTCAACATATAAACATCACAATGCACTTCGTGATACATGCTAAGTGTTTGTAAGGTGGTTTCTAAATTGGTTATTTTCGATAAGCAACAATATTTATCACATTATTCAAATGTTATGTAAGTAACGTTTCTTTTGAACGTCGGTATATTATCTGCGTAAGTTACGGCAGCTTGCTTGGCAAACTACGGGACATCACGCAGTTAACAAAGTACGGGACATCACGCAGTTAACAAACTACGGGACATCACGCAGTTAACAAAGTACGGGACATCACGCAGATAACAAAGTACGGGACATCACGCAGTTAACAAAGTACGGGACATCACGCAGTTAACAAAGTACGGGACATCACGCAGTTAACAAACTACGGGACATCACGCAGTTAACAAAGTACGTTTCCGTAAGGAATACAGTTTATAGTTTTCAACTTATGTTAAATAACAGACAAACATTACATAAAACATTTATTTCAGTCAACAACTCAAAACAAAAACAAGAAAAAAAAGAACAGAAAAGATAAAAGTAAGCATTATTATCATAATGTATTAGATTATAAAACTAATTCACTAATACAGTATTAGATTACAAAAGTAATTCACTAATATAGTATTAGATTGTAAAACTAATTCACTAATACAGTATTGATGCATTACAAAAGTAATTCACTAATACAGTATTAGATTGTAAAAGTAATTCACTAATACAGTATTGATGCATTACAAAAGTAATTCACTAATACAGTATTAGATTGTAAAAGTAATACACTAATATAGTATTAGATTATAAAACTAATTCACTAATACAGTATTAGATTGTAAAACTAATTCACTAATACAGTATTGATGCATTACAACACTGATTCACTAATACAGTATTGATGCATTACAAAACTAATTTACTAATACAGTATTAGATTACAACACTGATTCACTAATACAGTATCGATGCATTACAACACTGATTCAAATACAGTATCGATGCATTACAACACTGATTCACTAATACAGTGTCGATGCATTACAACACTGATTCAAATACAGTATCGATGCATTACAACACTGATTCACTAATACAGTGTCGATGCATTACAACACTGATTCACTAATACAGTGTCGATGCATTACAACACTGGTTCACTAATACAGTGTCGATGCATTACAACAGTGGTTCACTAATACAGTGTCGATGCATGACAACAGTGGTTCACTAATACAGTGTCGATGCATGACAACACTGATTCACTAATACAGTGTCGATGCATGACAACACTGGTTCACTAATACAGTGTCGATGCATGACAACACTGGTTCACTAATACAGTGTCGATGCATTACAGCAGTGGTTCACTAATACAGTGTCGATGCATTACAACAGTGGTTCACTAATACAGTGTCGATGCATTACAACAGTGGTTCACTAATACAGTGTCGATGCATTACAACAGTGGTTCACTAATACAGTGTCGATGCATTACAACACTGATTCACTAATACAGTGTCGATGCATTACAACACTGATTCACTAATACAGTGTCGATGCATTACAACACTGATTCACTAATACAGTGTCGATGCATTACAACACTGATTCACTAATACAGTGTCGATGCATTACAACACTGATTCACTAATACAGTGTCGATGCATTACAACAGTGGTTCACTAATACAGTGTCGATGCATTACAATACTGATTCACTAATACAGTGTCGATGCATTACAATAGTGGTTCACTAATACAGTATCGATGCATTACAATACTGATTCACTAATACAGTGTCGATGCATGACAACACTGATTCACTAATACAGTGTCGATGCATTACAACACTGATTCACTAATACAGTGTCGATGCATTACAACACTGATTCACTAATACAGTGTCGATTCACTAATACAGTGTCGATGCATTACAATACTGATTCACTAATACAGTGTCGATGCATTACAACACTGATTCACTAATACAGTGTCGATGCATTACAACACTGGTTCACTAATACAGTGTCGATGCATTACAACACTGATTCACTAATACAGTGTCGATGCATTACAACACTGATTCACTAATACAGTGTCGATGCATTACAACACTGATTCACTAATACAGTGTCGATGCATTACAACACTGATTCACTAATACAGTATCGATGCATTACAACACTGGTTCACTAATACAGTGTCGATGCATTACAACACTGGTTCACTAATACAGTGTCGATGCATTACAACACTGGTTCACTAATACAGTGTCGATGCATTACAACACTGATTCACTAATACAGTATCGATGCATTATCGATGCATTACAACACTGATTCACTAATACAGTGTCGATGCATTACAACACTGATTCAAATACAGTATCGATGCATTACAACACTGATTCACTAATACAGTGTCGATGCATTACAACACTGATTCACTAATACAGTGTCGATGCATTACAACACTGATTCACTAATACAGTGTCGATGCATTACAACACTGGTTCACTAATACAGTGTCGATGCATTACAACACTGGTTCACTAATACAGTGTCGATGCATTACAACACTGGTTCACTAATACAGTGTCGATGCATTACAACAGTGGTTCACTAATACAGTGTCGATGCATTACAACAGTGGTTCACTAATACAGTGTCGATGCATGACAACACTGATTCACTAATACAGTGTCGATGCATGACAACACTGATTCACTAATACAGTGTCGATGCATGACAACACTGGTTCACTAATACAGTGTCGACGCATGACAACACTGGTTCACTAATACAGTGTCGATGCATTACAGCAGTGGTTCACTAATACAGTGTCGATGCATTACAACAGTGGTTCACTAATACAGTGTCGATGCATTACAACAGTGGTTCACTAATACAGTGTCGATGCATTACAACAGTGGTTCACTAATACAGTGTCGATGCATTACAACACTGATTCACTAATACAGTGTCGATGCATTACAACACTGATTCACTAATACAGTGTCGATGCATTACAACACTGATTCACTAATACAGTGTCGATGCATTACAACACTGATTCACTAATACAGTGTCGATGCATTACAACACTGATTCACTAATACAGTGTCGATGCATTACAACACTGGTTCACTAATACAGTGTCGATGCATTACAACAGTGGTTCACTAATACAGTGTCGATGCATTACAATACTGATTCACTAATACAGTGTCGATGCATTACAATACTGATTCACTAATACAGTGTCGATGCATTACAATAGTGGTTCACTAATACAGTATCGATGCATTACAATACTGATTCACTAATACAGTGTCGATGCATGACAACACTGATTCACTAATACAGTGTCGATGCATTACAACACTGATTCACTAATACAGTGTCGATTCACTAATACAGTGTCGATGCATTACAATACTGATTCACTAATACAGTGTCGATGCATTACAACACTGATTCACTAATACAGTGTCGATGCATTACAACACTGGTTCACTAATACAGTGTCGATGCATTACAACACTGATTCACTAATACAGTATCGATGCATTACAACACTGATTCACTAATACAGTGTCGATGCATGACAACAGTGGTTGATGGAAAATAGCAACGAACTAAGGCAGGACGTAGCCCAGTGGTAAAGCGTTCGCATGATGCGCGTTCGGTGTGGGATCGATCCCCGTCGGTGGACCCACTGGGCTATTTCTCGTCTCAGCCAGTGCTCCACAACTGGTGTAACAAAGGTCGTGGTATGTACTATCCTGTCTGTGGAATGGTGCATATAAAAGATCAATTGCTGCTAATCCAAAAGAATAGCCCATGAAGTGGCGATAGCGGGTTTCCTCTCTCAATATTTGTGTGGTCCTTAACCATATGTCCGACGCCATATAACCGTAAATAAAATGTGTTGAGTGCGCCGTTAAATAAGACATTTCCTTCCTTTCTTTCCGATCTAACACAAGAAAGTTACTGATGAATTAAAAAATAATAATAATAATAAACAAATATATATATATATATATATGTTTCAGCACTCCTACAAATCCAATTACTACTGCTTTTATAAAATTAGCAACAAGGAGTGTATTGTGAGCGTTTTACCACCTCCTCGTCAGGGCATGTGATGACCTTTGACATTCCAGCCGTGGAGGGATAGTGCTATCTACATCACCCAGAAAGATGTGGGACTCGGGAGTGCAGCGGTTACGTTATCCGCCTTAAAGGTGCTACATCAAAGTTACAAGTGACGCATTTCGCTATTTTCACACTTACTGATATTAAATAACTACTAGTTAATCGATACCACACATAATCTTTGAATAAATAACTCTGGAATATCGAAACTGTAATGTGTTTACAGCACGTCGTGTAAACAGAGTAGCGTTTAGTGCGATTAGTTTTCGGTCTTATCACAGCCTAACAAATCCTCTGCAATCTACGAAAACACAAATTCTTAAAATTTGGCTTAAACCGAAAACGCCCAATTCCATCAGTTGTCTATTAAAGATTAACCTTCTCTTTTTTCTAGTAAACTAAATTATTTAGTTGTAATTTTTATGAGAATATAGTTGAAGGTATAATTGTTTACATTTCAAAGCAGAAGTTAACAAACCGTTTTGGCGGGAAGCCGTCGTTATGCAAATTAGAGATAGTATCAATACCCATTGGGCTATTTTTCGTTCCAGCCAGTACACCACGACTGATATATCAAAGGCCGCGGTTTGTGCTACCCTGTCTGTGGGATGGTTAATTACAAAAGATCCTTTGCTACAAATGAAAAAAGAAGCGGGTTTCCTCTCTAATACTATATGTCAGAATTGCCTAATGTTTGACATCCAATATCCAATAATTAAAAAATCAATGTGTTCTAGTGGTGTCGTTAAACAAAATAAAACTTTAACTTTTTAAAAACTTTAGAACAGCATCTTTAAGATTGCCGGAATCTGATCGTCAACCTGAACCATCCCAGGGCGAGTAGAGATGTGTAAAGTGTAGACAAGCGTAACGCCACTAAACAGACATCTCCTTCACACTAGGGTGCGGGGTCTACCGGGGGCGGGTCTACTGGGGGTCAGTCGGTAGAGCGCTTGCCTGAGGTGATTTGATCGCCATATGGAATACACTCGGGAACCCATTCTCCGATTCGGCTTTTCCCCTTCCCCAGTCAATAGTTAAATATACCCAATACGCGCTGGTTAAAGCTGGAAACTCGAGTGTATAATTCTATCCCTAGAAAGGTATTGCAATCACACTAATACTGTTACGGATATTTATTGTTGGGCCCAATTTCACAAAACATCGTAAGCCTTGATTTGCACGTAAACGTAAGTTTACGACAAAACCACAAATCTTATTAGTATTATAGTACAATAAATACAGTTAGAAGTACATATATTTTATTAGTATTATAGTACAATAAATACAGTTAGAAGTACATATATTTTATTAGTATTATAGTACAATAAATACAGTTAGAAGTACATATATTTTATTAGTATTATAGTACAATAAATACAGTTAGAAGTACATATATTTTATTTTATTTTGTCCTTAAAATGCCCCATCTTCCATAATGATCTAATTTTCTGTGTGAAATAGATGTCAACACGTGTAAACGTACTTCCGGTATAACTGCTAGTCGCAGACGTAAACTTACGATGCTTTGTGAAATTGGCTCCAGATCGACACGGTTAGTGACTTAGTTCTCAGGAGTGTTATTTATTTATTTATTTATTTATTTATATATTAGCCAAGAAATTGGTTTCGTGTAGCAGGCTTTTTAATTGTATTTCAAGAGCAGGGAGCAAATTGCCGTGATGTCGCCCACTATACTCAAAGTGATGACTTATCACTATCCGTAACAGTAACGATGTGGTTGCGAAACATCTCAATTATTATTATTATTATTATTATTATTATTATTATTATTTAACATACACTTAACCATACACATTACTTTTCTTACCGCTGCTCGTCTTTCTTCGATATCCTTCGGCTAATCTCGCTAAATTACGTCACAAATGCATTATTCTCTGTTGAAGGAAGGCCGTTGTTAACGGTAACTCACGACTTGTACTTGTGTTTGTATTTTGCCTTGCGTTAAATCGTAAAATATTATTAAAATAGTTTGACCTTTGAAACAATGTGCTCGTGTATTTGATTGTTGGTATTGTTTTTATTTATTTATGTTGGTATATTGCTTTAGTGTTAAATAGTGAAATAGTGTTAAAATATGTTGAGATTTCAACAATGTTTTATTTATTTATTTATTCATTCATTCATTCATTCATTCTTTCTTTCATTCATTCAAATATTCATTCATTCATTCATCCATTCAAATAATAATTCATTCATTCATTAAAACATTCATTCATTCATTCCAACATACATCCATCCATTCATTCAAACGTTCGTTCGTTCATTCATTCATTCATTCATTCATTCACTCATTCATCCATCTATTCATTCATCCATTCATTTATTCATTCATTCATTTATTCACTGTTCTCACCTTGATAGGAACGCAAATGAGTATGAGTAAGAGATCCGCCGACGCCAGACTCATGAGGAAGACGTTGGTGACGTTCCTCATGCGGCCGTAGTAGCCGATGGAGAAGATGACGAGGCTGTTGCCGACGAGTCCCAGCAGCAGGATGAGCGAGTAGGCGAGGCCGGCGGGGATCACCTCGTCCAGGGGCAGGCTGTTCACAGAGTCGTCGTAGTTGTAGTCGTATCCGTACTCGTAGCGGAACGCGTCGTAGTGGTCCATGCTGCCGTTGTGGGGCAAACTGGGAATAGCCGTGGATGACATGATGGTAACTTGATGGAGCGTTGCAGGGGGCCCGTTTGATTGGTTTGAAGACAATTAGGTTACAATTATAGATTTCTGTCTTCTTCCTATTGCACTCGAGTTCATCCCTCGCAGGTTTAAATGTTAGTTTTGTGGACTTGAAATTCCAGGTTTGTTTGTCGCTGCTGCTATTGTTGTTCCTTTTTAATTTGCATTGATTGATTTTAAATAGTTTCGTAATTAAATATTTTAAAATAATCACTAGCGATAATTAATTGATTATACAAATTAAGTTTATAAAACAATATCCGTATTCATATGTTTGAAATAATCCAGAGTTATGTATAGATTATGTGTGAAATAATCCAGTTATATAGTTCCTCATCTGTAGGAACACTAGTCCATTGAAAGATTGAGTTAAGAATTTAAGGAATTACAGTGTATTGCGCAAACAATCTTCAGATGTATCTTTGATCCACGGAACGATTGTATTTATGAGTATTCTTGTCCTAGTGCATCCGAACTGATGTTGTCTGTTTAACTTTCACCACCGCTGACACCAAAGTGGTTATGGCACCATAACAGACTTGCCAGTCGTTAAAAAAGTAGTCCCCTCCCTAAGAATGGAAATCCACGAGATGGGGGTCTTGGCACGGTCGATTGAAAATGTGTCTTACTGGAACTTGCGGCTGCTTTTCTATGAACTGGTTAATAAGTTTACGAAACCCGCCGCGTGGCGAGCGACCACGTCACGTGTGTATATCTTTATCCCCTGGCACTGCCTCTTTGAAGATTTATAGATAAAAGCAATATCCAATCGTGTGGCTAAATGACGTATTACTAGGAGGGAAAGGGCGAGTTTTTCTCTCGCGCTCTATGTTTTCTCGCTTTCTCGATTCCGTGGCTGTTTGGGTTTGGCGAGTTTGTGTATTGGGATTAAAAGATGTTTGTCATAATCGCTGCGATATGGGTCTTGAGACCACTCAATCTTCATTGACGGTGATCGAATGTCTGAGATTGTCTCTGAACGGTCTTTGTCATTAGTTGACACAGCTACCTGTCAAATTGCTCCGACCATTCCACCGACCATGCGTGTAGAACTCAGACGGTGTTAATGGACTGTCATTTAATATTAAAGTTAATTTACACCTCTAATCAAAGTGGTATACCGAGTCAGACAATACCTTTTTCATGGGGGCGGGACGTAGTCCAGTGGTAAAGCGCCCGCCTGATGCGCGGTCTGTCTAAGATCGATGCACGTCCCATCGGGTTATTTCTCGTTGCAGCCAGTGCTCCACAACTGATGTAACAAAGGCCGTGGTATGTACTAGCCTGCATGTGGGATGATGTATATAAAATATCTATCGCTGTTAATCGAAAAGAGTAAACCACTGGGTGGCGGCAGCGGGTTTCCCCTCTCATTATATGTGTGTGTCTTAACCATATGTCCGACACCATATAACTGTAATTAAAATGTGTATTGAATGCATTGTTAATTAAAACATCCCACACACATATCATGGCCTTTGTTACACCGGTTGTGGAGCACTGGCTGCAAAGAGATATAGCCCATTGAGCCCATTACCGTGGATCGATCCTAGATCGACCGTGCATCTGGCGAGCACTTTACTGCTACGGTTCGCCCTCTCTAGATAGTGTATGCCAAGGACAGCGTGCTTCAACTACAATTAGATATTTTAAAAAACGAAAATAAACAAGAAACATTGTTTTTTAAAACATCATATTAGAAAATATATTTTAAAATTGGTTTTATCCCACTGCCCCCATTCCTTTCTCTCCTTTTATATTCCATCTCATTTCTTCCTAATCTGGCAGCTTTATTACGCTGTAACATGTTCACCTCACATCCCACTCTTTGCCTATCCAACAGCGACATATGCTTGTCTCTTGTAGCTATCTGTGTTAAACATCTGCCATTTCAGCGGTTACTTCTGGCATTGTTAAGAGGCACTTGTAACCACCTACTATACTCCCCTCCTACCGGCCGTCGTTAGGTAGTGCCGTAGGTTAGACCAGCTTTATAAGCGGTGAAGGACGAGAATGTCAGGTGGGTGCAGGGAGGTACACAGAGACTGCACCTGTAGAGAAAGACGAGACATGTAGGTGATGGTGTTGACAGCTCAGAAAACAGAAATTGGAAAGTGGAGAAATTGGAAAGTGTTTGTTTTTTTATATGAAGATAATGAAAATGATAGGCAGAAGGTGGTAGATGAGATCAATGAAAGTGTGAGCCAACTTTGACGGGATTTACGTAATAATATGTGTTATATAACAGCAGTGGGACAAACATCCAATACTGTATGAGTGGACGTTAGATAATTTTCAGCGAGTTGTTTCAAAATTCATCAACTTGATTTCGCTTGTTAAATACGTTTTTAATCAACGAGTTATGAGAAAAGTTGTATCTGACGGGCATGGATGTAGTTTTCTGTTTCTTACATATCCTCAACAGTGAGTTTAAAAGAATTGTAAACGTATTTTCTAACTAAACCTTATTTACGACACTTGCGCGTATACAGTAATATAGATAGGTAGAAATCAGTTTCAGCTATGTTAATTTCAGTGGACTGTTTAGCTTTCTAACCAAGTTCATTACCATGGAACAGTCAGTCAGACGTCTTTAAATCGACCTTCAGCATAAAATGGATACCTCAGTGTGAAGTAAAGTTTGTTTTATTTAACGACGCCACTAGAGCACATCGATTTTTAATCTTATCATCGGCTATTGGACGTCAAACATATGTCATTCTGACACTGTTTTTAGAGGAAACCCGCTGTCGCCACATAGGCTACTCTTTTTTACGACAGGCAGCAAGGGATCTTTTATTTGCGCTTCCCACAGGCAGGATAGCACAAACCATGGCCTTTGTTGAACCAGTTATGGATCACTGGTCGGTGCAAGTGGTTTACACCTACCCATTGAGCCTTGCGGAGCACTCACTCAGGGTTTGGAGTCGGTATCTGGATTAAAAATCCCATGCCTCGACTGGGATCCGAACCCAGTACCTACCAGCCTGTAGACCGATGGCCTGCCACGACGCCACCGAGGCCGGTACCTCAGTGTGATACCAAAACATTTACAGTTACATCATACAAGTGTGTAATAACATAAAATGTTATTATTACCCATAATATGGTTACAAATATAATAGTGGTACATATTAAAGTGATACGTTCCACTAGAACGTCAAGTGGAACGTGACACTTCGTGACGTCATCGATTGGCGCACTACAACTTCACAGGAACGACAACAAAACGAGTTGAGTGATATAAATGAAGATCGATGACGGGTAATAAATTGGCTGTTGTCAATAGTTACAACTTGATTACCCAGAAGCACGCTACGATCATTAAGACAGTTTAATAATTACTTATAATGTTCTAAGGGGTGGATTGGACACACACACACACACACACACACACACACACACACACACACACACACACACACACACACACACACCGGCTCAAAGCGAATTTTGTGTTTAATAGGCATACAACCGAATTTGTCATGATGAATTTTACTGTTAGAATGCTGAAAATTGGATATCAAAATGTGGGATGTGTCATAAAACGTTTGGGAGATGTGAGTTGGTGGTTATCAAGAGCTTACGTAACATTAGATTAAATACTAGTACAAGCTGCCATGACCACTTTTTTTTCTTTAGTTGTTGATTATTATTATTATTATTATTATTATTATTATTATTATTACTACTACTATTTTATTAATACCAAAGAAACGAATAAAAACTACCAAACAGAGATTCAAATAATGTTGGTTGAACTAATTGATGATCACAGTTAAACGTCGCAGACCCTAGTTTTAGCCCGTGAAAGTGACACCAAGTTTGATTAATTTACAAACATTTAACTTCATTTCAATAAAGTTACCATAGAGTGAAAAAAGAGTCTGTCATCTTGAAATGGTACAATGACTAAAGTTCGACTCAGAAACCGTTCCTTCACAGAGACAAATGAATTCCGTGGTATTAGAAACACCAGGATGACCAGCACTACTTCGGATGTACGGACATGAATAATCTAAACAATACAATCTAAGTAATACCTGATTTCAGTTATCAAAACCAGATCTAATGATGAAAAAGACGCCGTGATGTTTTAAAACCAGGTTCTGTCACTTTAAATAAGAGGGGGTAGGGAGCGGGACGAGGCCCAGTCGTAACGCGCTCGCTTAATGCACGGTCGGTCTAGGAGCGATCCCTGTCCCTGTCGGTGAGTCCATTGGGCTGTTTGTTATTCCAACCAGTGCATCACGACTGGTAATATGAAAGGCCATGGTATGCACTATCCTGGTGCATATAAAGGATCTCTTACTACTAATGGAAAAACTGTAGTGGGTTTCTTCTCTAAGACTGTCAAAAAGTCCATATGTTTGACATCCAATAGCCGATGATTAACAAATCAATATGCTCTAGTGGTGTCCTCAAACAAAACAAACTTTTAACTTTAAGTAAGAGCACTGTATAGCTTTAAACGAGAGTGGTATTAGCGTTACAAACCGTTAACTGACGGGTGGGGGAGGCAGCCCAAAACGGGCCAGATTTGGCGTTACTTAATTGTTGAACAGGCCCATTTATCTAACAAAACTAGTCAATACCCTAAACTACACTAAGATTTTTACGCTATAAACTAATAATAGCACATAAAGCGCACACTATATGATTTAAGATAACGAAAAAGACTAAAAGCACGCCATGCTCATTTACACTCTGTAAACAACACACTGCAGCAGAAAGCACATAAACACAAAAACATGAAAAACATATACATGTATATATACACTAAAAAAAACAAATAAAAACTGAGATGATCCACGATAAAACCTAAAAAAACAACACATCACGATCATTTAAGATAAAAGGAAAACATATTAGTGATAACAGTGGGGAAGATAAATACAACGTAGGAGTAATAGAGCTCATATAAAGAGCAATATTTTTGAGAGAGAGAGAGAGAGAGAGAGAGAGAGAGAGAGAGAGAGAGAGAGAGAGAGAGAGAGAGAGAGAGAGAGAGAGAGAGAGACATAGATAGAGAGAGACACATAGATAGAGAGAGAGACATAGATAGAGGGAGAGAAAGAGAGGGAGGATGCAGGGAGAGAAAGAGTGAGGAGAGAGGCACAGAGAGAGAGAGAGAGAGAGAGAGAGAGAGAGAGAGAGAGAGAGAGAGAGAGAGAGAGAGAGAGAGAAAGACATAGATAGAGGGAGAGAGAGAGAGAGAGGATGCAGGGAGAGAGAGAGAGAGAGAGAGAGAGAGAGAGAGAGAGAGAGAGAGAGAGAGAGAGAGAGAGGTCAGACTGATAGACACATATATTTACATTTATATACCTTTCAAATATTGGCTATGCGCATGTGAATAATAACAGACAACCAAAATATATATATATAATTGGCTACAATTTCGAGCGTTTAAAAACAGAACGGAAGATATTTATTACCGGATCATGGTGTTTGAAACTCGGTAGCACTAGTGAGTCGGTGTGTTTATTTTGGACAATGCTCATATACTATGTTTAACGTACGACTTTGCAGCGAAAACCATGTTGATTTAGCTTTCTAACTGCAAAAGCAGCATTTCAGAATGGTAAAACAGCCTGCGTGAACTTTCATTACCTTCCCCACCTAAATCTATAGGGAACAACAAATCAACGCGTGTGTTATAGAATGGCTTCTTCGTCGTTACAGCCTTTTCACTGTTTTGTTTTTGTTTGTTTGCTCGGTGGCGTCGTGGTTAGGCCATCCGTCTACAAGCTGGTAGGTACTGGGTTCGGATCCCAGTCGAAACATGGGATTTTTAATCCAGATACCGACTCCAAAGCTTGAGTGAGTGCTCCGCAAGGCTCAGTGGGTAGGTGTAAACCACTTGCACCGACCAGTGATCCATAAATGGTTCAACAAAGGCCATGGTTTGTGTTATCCTGCCTGTGGGAAGCGAAAATAAAAGATCCCTTGCTGCCAGTCGGAAGAGTAGCCCATGTAGTGGCGACAGTGGGTTTCCTCTCAAAATCTGTGTGGTCCTTAACCATATGTCTGACGCCATATAACCGTAAATAAAATGTGTTGAGTGCGTCGTTAAATAAAACACTTCTTTCTTTCATTCTGTTAGTAACAGTTCGCTTCGGCTATCATCGACATTAAAAATTAATCGCCGACATTTGGAAAAGTAATTTCAATAAAGTATTTTCTCTGAGGAAAAAATGAGAGAGTGTGCAAAAAAAAGAAAGAATAATGCTACAAGAATGAATGGACTTAAATCAGGAAAACATCGTTGCTGTTCAATGATGTCAACACAACTAACACATTGTTCCTAAATATATTTTTTCGGTAATTCCGCATTTCCAATATACATCTGCTTTTTACGTATTCGTCATTTGCATCTCCCAAGTTTGAACGAAGTGAGGAGGACATAACAATTCCCATGGCTTTGAAAGTGAATATAATTCAATGGTACTAGCTTTAAATGTAATTAATTCGAAACCACAAATCACTAGTGTTTTACAATATGGTCTGGAATGTTTTAGCTAAAACTGCGTTTTTAGTGTGAAATGGTAATTTGTTTTGACAATGTAAAATTAAAAGCTTGCGTATTACTAGTATCACCTACAGATTAATGTTGTAGACTCCGTAACACAACCCCTGCGCGTGCTGTAACCTCACCGTGGTGCAGGGGTGTAACATTATCTTTGAGAATGGCCAATATAGCAGAAATAAATTTTGAATAAAAGGCAGTATCTATCTGTGATATTTGTGTTTTTGCACGGTTCTTTACACTGTGTTTTTGTTTAAATCTTGAATTTTTATATTCATGTTGATCATCACTTTATTTGTTTGCCGTACCATAGTTTGACACCCAATAGACGATGCAATTTTCGTGCTGGGGTGTCGTTAAACATTCATTCATTCATTCATTCCATAACACAAAATTTTAAAATCTTGTCTGCAAAGAAATACTTGTGTCCGTGATTAGCTGAAATGTTCTCAATTGACACACACCCTGACCACTAGCAGAGGCGAATCCTGTGGGTGGGGGGGGGGGGGGGTGATTTGGGGGTGGGGACCGGTCCACACCCATTAAATATACTATTCCAGTGCCTATTTTTTCCTAATAAATAAATCATTGGGTTGCCATTTTCATGAGTTGGACCATGTTTCCTTTAGTCCACTTTTCCACCCCACCCCAACCCCATTTGCCCCAATAAATCCTGGATTTTCCCCTGACTAGCGAATGTTTCTAAAGCGTACATATATTTTTAAAAATCAAACAGCATAAAAATTCTGGCACGCTCCAAAAGGGTTACATCAGAGTTAAAGTTTGTTTAACGACATCACTAGAGCACATTGATTTATTAATCATTGGCTACTGGGTGTCAAACATTTGGTAATTCAGTTATATTGTTTTAGAGAAAACCCGCTATATTGTTTTTACTAGCAGCAAAGGATATTTTATATGCACTTTCCCACAGTCAGGACAGCATATGTATATATATATAAAGAATCCCAGTTGAAGAATGGGTCTAGCGAAAGAGTTCGATCTACTCTCTAATTGAAACGTAAGAACCTTTCGTTGTCGGTTCGAAAAGAACACACAAAATAGACTAACTGCAGAAAGCTGGCTCTACCGGTTCCATGTAGATCTTTACAGGTGGATTGAGGAAACACTGAATCTCGATTTCTGTGTAAGCCGAGAGGATGCGCCGATGGCAATACCCCAGAGAGTTGTGATCAGGCCGATCGCTTTCTAGGTTGGATATTATAGATATGGTTTCATTCCAAACACCGAGCTTATTTTTTCACATCAAAGTGGAATGTTGCCAGATGTCAAAGGTACAGAAAAAATCCTGTCTTTTTTTTTCCTTTTCTTTTTTTCCCTCTTAGCCTGAAGATAAAACCTCCAAGCGCTTTCTAGTGTATCTGCCGTGTTCGGTAATGGAAAGAAAAGGAATTGTCGGATATTGTTTAATCACTGGCTTTTAGGTTTCAGGTAAATGGTAATTCATACACTTTAGTTTTAAACTGTTTGAGTAGAAACCCGTTTCCGACATATAGCTTTACTAATGGACGGTGCATTCATTTTAGTTCAATAATTTATTAACGTCTTATCTTTTAAAATAAAACAATAATTATTTTCCTAAATGTTGTAATAAAACATTACATTCACATTTTACAGTTATCATATACAAAATATAACACAAGAATCTAAACATGCAATATGTGCAACTTTACAGAATACACCAACAACAATTAAAACATATTAAAATTAAAATGCAACATTTACAACACTTTATATGAAAATTATATCTTCTTTTTAAAAAAAAATGTAGCACAAGTTTTGTAAAAGTTTTCGTAATTTTTTTGTTGAAAAATTTGTATTAAAATCATTAAAAGTATCAAAAATTAAGGCAATTTTTATGTAATTATATTACATAAATGACAATTAAAACAGCATGTAAATCATGCATATCATGATAGAAAAACTATTACAGAACATAAAAAGGCTTTCAATAATATAAAAATAGCATTAAAAAAAGCTGCTTTGAACAGTTGATAATTCAAAATTCATATTTCAAAATGGCATGGCCCGTTTCATTTTAACTCTTTGAATCCTTAACCTTATTACCGGCCTCGGTGGCGTAGTGGTTAGGTCATCGGTCTACAGGCTGGTAGGTACTGGGTTCGGATCCCAGTCGAGGCATGGGAGTTTTAATCCAGATACCGACTCCAAACCCTGAGTGAGTGCTCCGCAAGGCTCAATGGGTAGGTGTAAACCACTTGCACCGACCAGTGATCCATAACTGGTTCAACAGTTTCCTTAACTTTATTTGGCATATCGTTATAATAATTAACATTATGTTTTACTTAGTAAATTTGGGAAACACGTTAAGAATAAATATGTTTAATGAAGAACAAACCATGGAAAAGATTGTAGGATGGGGGTGGAGTTTTAATGAAATTTGTAACATAATTATAATAGTAAATAATATGAATCATAACGTATATTACCAGACAGATAATTCATATTGAAGAAAAATGTATAATTTGTGTTCGTGTATTTTACATCTATACAGTAATATATTTTATTTGAGTTCCAAATAAAGAGTATCATGTAAAAAAAAGTCATCCAAAGTTTATAATAATACGATTATTTTCACCGGGTATTGTTTATTTCATATTTATGTCCTTCAGAGACTAATAAGCATTACATAATCTTGATCCCTCTAACATCGACGTTCAGAAATGAGAAAACCTGGTTTTTGTCATTCAATTTGAAATGAAAAGCTAAGTACGAATAACATTTCATAAACAAAGACACTGATCAATGGTGTTTGTTCCATAAAGCGAAATGTAGTAGGCGAGGATATTTAAGTTTTTCACGAAGATACAATACAGATGTTATTTATTCGCAAGGGTGTTGAAAAAAACAACATTACTTCAAAACCGAATAAATGGCGGGTACGTTGTCTTGAAAGGATGGTAATGTTATGCATATGTAATTCTGTTGATTATTGATAACACTTTAAAATGGAAGTGTAATTAGTCAATAGGTTTAGTATCATGTGTTTTTAATTTCTCTGTTTTATTGCTGAAAGAGAACAAAATTCACAGTTATATATGCATAAGACATTTCCTTTACGACTAAATAGGAAGTCTTCTTTTATTATCAGATCCCACACCTAGTGTTGTTAGGGATGATTTTATTCTCGCATGATGGTAATCTCGCACTGGCATAAATGTCTTAATTCTTGTGTAATCCTTTCCCCTGTTTCTGGTTTTGCAAATACCATATAGAAATCACACACACAAAAAAGAAACGTGAAGAAAACGACACTTAACGCATTATTTAATCAACAGTTAAATATGAAAATGGAGTCGACGTATTGTCTATCATTGCTATCACGGTTCCTGGGACTGGCAGATAACGGAAATGTTCGACTTTATTAAGATTGCAATTTCGTTTGGATTTGCTTTACAAAACAAAATGATGTTAAATTACAGCAAGGCGGTGAGGGAGCTTTAATATGTACTAAACGACGGGCTTTTCTTTGTCTACACTATGAACGTGTAAATAGAACTAATTACACTCTGTAAATATTTCGGTAATAGTTAGTTGACTATTGGCCTAGTCTTTATACGCACGCCATATTTGTCTGGTATAACAAAGTCCTGTTATTTGCGCTTAGACACGTCTAATGAAATCACTAAGGAATTGATTTTACAAAATCGTGCGGACGAATGTAACGCTCACAGCATAAGTCACTAGGCTATTTGAAAATAATACGGCAAACCAGACATTTGATAATATATACTTTCATGTCACTTTCACCTTTGGTAAACAATGGTTGTGGAAAACAAATTTAAAATAAAACAAAATAAAGTGGAAACAAAATCCAAGATTAGGTTTGACAACACAGACTGTCTATCCGAATTAGTGCCTCACGACTGGGTAATATATATATATATACATGTGTGTGTGTGTGTTTGCGTGTGTGTGTGTGTGTGTATATATATATATATGTGTGTGTGTGTGTGTGTGTCTGTGTGTGTCAAAGGTCTTGGTATGTGCTGAAATGTCTGTCGGAAGTGCATATAAAAGATCTATTGCTGCTAACGGAAAGATATATGTTTCATGTTTTCTTTAAGACTATTTGAAATTTCTCGTTCCAGCCAGTGCACCACGAGTAATGTATCAAAGGTCATGGTGTGTGTTATCCTGTCTGTCGGATGGTGCATATAAAATAATGGAAACATGAAGCGGGTTTCCTCTCTAAGACTATAATATGTCAAAGTTTTAACAAAAGTTTGACATCCAATAGCCGATGACGAATAAATCAATGTTAAACAAAACAAATATTAATTTTAAGAATGTATGTCAAACGTTTGACATTCAGTAGCCAATTATTAATACATTAATACGCTCTAGCGGTGTCGTTAAATAAAGCGAACTTCACAGACTGTTCATGATCACGCAAACACTGCGACTCGGTTGAATATTGGCCTTGGTGGTGCAGTGACATGCATTCATTCATATTACGAAACCAAGGTCGTGGTATGTAATATCTTCTTTCTTTTCACTTTTTTTTTTAATAGAAAATGCGTATAAAAGATCCTTTGCTGCTTTGTCGTCAGGAGTAGCCTGTGTGGTGGCCGCGGGTTTGCTCTTTTTCTTTACAGTGACCGGATACGCACACTCGTATGAATGACGCACAACTAGAATCTATTCAACCCATATGCATAGAAAGTGATTGATGCGGATTACGTTATTACGGATTACTAGTACGTTTACGTGTACGCATTTAGATTACGAACAAATGGAATTTGAGCCTTACATATAAAAGGGGGCGAGACATAGCCCAGTGGTAAAGCACTCGCTTGATGCACGGTCGGTCTGGTATCGATCCCCGTCAATGGGCCCATTGGGCTATTTTTCGTTCCAGCCAGTGCATCACGACTGGTATATCAAAGGCGCGGGACGTAGTCCAGTGGCAAAGCGTTCACCTTATGCGATGTCGGTCTAGGATCGATCCCCGTCGGTGGTATATTTATGGTATGTGCTATCCAATCTGTGGGATAGTGCATATAAGAGATCGCTTGCTACTAATGCAAAAATGTGAAAATTACCAAATGTACCCAATAGCCGATGAATAATAAGTCAATGTGTTGTAGTAAGTTTCGTTAAACACAAACAAACTTTGTACCTATAAAACGTCAGTGGGACAGGTGTGGGAATCAAGACAGCAGCAGGTATACCCACCTGCCGGCGAGGTGGGAAGTTCGCGTTACCTGTATCGTACCTGACTGTGTATTGTCTTACACGCAAATAGCCCGCTCTAAAAGTAGCGCTCTCCGCGGACAGGTTGTAAGTAAACTACGGCAACTGCCGCGATCCACTGTGTGGTATTCCAGTCTTGATAAGCGCTATGTTTTCTTTTCTCAGCAGCGGCACACCACTATGAAGACAAACACACACACACTAAGCAACATCAAGATGTATTTTAGCCCAGTACGCTGTCGTAGAGAGCCAGACAGACATACCAACAGTTGTAACCGTTATCTACAGTCAGAGACAACTCTATAACGAAAACGAGGGATATTTGCCTACCACCGAGTACGCAAAGAGTCCTGCTCAAATAATCCTATGTTTGGTTTAATCAATATTTATTTTACAAAAACATATTGGGATTGGTCAACAGGCTTACAATTTACATGCGGATACATTACATTAGAGGTAATCTTAGGTGATCCTATGTTTGATGTTACATCGATGATTTTCGAGTTCGATAATAACATAACTGACCTTAATCCTTACTACACACACCACAGGAAGAAACCCGATAACACCACCGAAACATTGTTGAAAGAGAATACTGTAGGGTTATTAGAAACTCTGGACCCCGTTGTATGAAGCTATCTTAGCGCTAAGATGACCTAAAGTGCATAAAGTAGTTATGCACCTAAGATGATCTTGGCGCTAAGATGACCTAAAGTGCATAAGGTAGTCATGCGCCTTAGATGATCTTGGTGCTAAAATGACGTAAAGTGCATAAGTTAGTCATGCATTCGTGGGGAGGGTCCCTAAACACGAAACTTTAACGATAAACTTTATCACAAAAGTTGGAAAAATAACACCTATATCTCGTCTTGTTACTTGGAAAATGCGGGACAAAAATTACTATAAAATGAAATGCAGTAAATTCAGGCCTCTGAAAATTGCAAGAACGATCGTTTCGTTCGCCCGTTTCTCGCGTAAATCTAAGTTTACGTAACTTATTTTTTGTTCGCGCAAACTTTGGAGTACCATTTACTTGGATATAACGGGTTACGCAAAAATGAAATGGGTTACCTTAATTTATTTCTGCGTAACCGACGGGTCATGCAAATTTTCATTTCTCAGAGGCCCAAGTAAAATATACGACCACAAGTGAAGGTCTGACGGTATGAGTCCCATGATGGAGAACCCTGAACTTTAATTGGACATGGATATGATAATCTATTTATAATTTAATTAAAAGGTTCATGAACCATGTACCTGAACCGTTAACAAAATGCACTGCCGAATCAGTAAAAGCGAGGTATGTTTGATTATGCCAGTGATCTTATGCTTGTCTAAGACTATTAACTGTCACAACGGAGTTGACCAACTCACTTGCGTTGTAATTTCTCCCACTCCCAACTTAGGACGAGTGCGCTCACGTTAACAATTAATCGATCGTAGAAGTTGTATACGACGAGAATCGAGTTGTAAGAGTTCACAGATTAACGACTAATCGGTTGTAGTAGTTGTATACGACGAGAATCGAGTTGTAAAAGTTCACAGATTAACGACTAATCGGTTGTAGGAGTTGTATACGACGAGAATCGAGTTGTAAGAGTTCACATATTAACGACTAATCGGTTGTAGGAGTTGTATACGACGAGAATCGAGTTGTAAGAGTTCACAGATTAACGACTAATCGGTTGTAGGAGTTGTATACGACGAGAATCGAGTTGTAAGAGTTCACAGATTAGCAACTGGACAGTCGTAGAAGTCGAGAGATCGGCGAGTTGGCCAACTCAGTCATGACAGCTGGTAGTCTGAACCTAGCATTAATTTACTTTCTCCCACGGCAGATTTTATAAAGTATTCATAACTAAACGTTAAAGTTAAAGTTTGTTTTGTCTAAAGGTCAGTTCATACTGTGATTGCCGACCTCATGCGAAACTGAAACTATTTTGTTTATAAGGAAAACTGAAAAGCGCGCGAAAATTTAATATGAAATATGTTAACATCAGACTGAATTGACTGAAAAATTAGGATTTGGTTTGAACAGAAGCAGGACTGGGCGAGTTAACTACTCGCCGTCAAGAGTCGTCGGTGAAGTATAAATCTAGCTTCAGAGAGAAAATCAGCTACATTTTCCCATTAATAGACAGCGATGTTTTATATTAACCATCCCACAGACAAGACAGCATATACCATAGATATGCCAGTTGTGGTGCACCGATTGGAACGAGTGGGGTCAGCGATGGGGATAAATCGACAGCGCATCAGGCGAGCGCTTTACCACTGCGCTACGTCTCGCGCCTTCACTTTAAACACCGGCCTCGGTGGCATCGTGGTTACGCCATCGGTCTACAGGCTGGTAGGTACTGGGTTCGGATCCCAGTCGAGGCATGGGGTTTTTAATCCAGATACCGACTCCAAACCCTGAGTGAGTGCTCCGCAAGGCTCAATGGGTAGGTGTAAACCACTTGCACCGACCAGTGATCCATAACTGGTTCAACAAAGGCCATGGTTTGTGCTATCCTGCCTGTGGGAAGCGCAAATAAAAGATCCCTTGCTGCCTGTCGTAAAAGAGTAGCCTATGTGGCAAGCGGGTTTCCTCTAAACAATAGTGTCAGAAGGACCATATGTTTGACGTCCAGTAGCCGATGATAAGATTTTTAAAAATGTGCTCTAGTGGAGTCATTAAATAAAACTTCTTTTTTTTTTAACTTCACTTTAAACGTGAAAAAAACCATTTGACCAATTTCCGTAATTAATGGGTGGCACCTGTATCAGTCGTCTCTTTTGGGATCATTAAACTTCACTGCTGCCTGTAATTAAGATAAATGTGAAGATGGATTTTGTTCTCAGAGCAGAGTGGGATTCTAGAAACAGCAAACGTTTTGATTGATGCACATGCTGTGTGCATTCTTTGGAGTAGAGCGATCGGCTGTTGGAATCTGGAAAATTCTTTTTGGACTGGACATTTGGGTTGTTGATGAAACCTTGCGTGTCAGTGATGGAGTAGTATTGTAAGTGTGAGCACTCAAGAAAATTAAATATATATATATATACTTATGTGATTACAGACTACGTTATGCACACTGTGTTACCAGTTAAGAAACTTTTTAAAATATACATTTTATATAGATTACAGACTATGCTATGCACAATGAAGTGAAGTTTCTGAATTGTAAGGGAAAATGTGTTTTCAGATATATACAATAATGAATTAGCGCCAAATCGTCTCGCCTAGACCAAACGTACAGTTCATTTTGTTTAAAGACACCACAAACTTGATTAACTAGTCGTCGGTTATTGGATGTCACACATGTCATAATTCTAACACAGGCTTCACAGGAAGGAACTGTTTTATTTAACGACGCACTCAACACATTTTATTTACGGTTATATGGCGTCAGACGTATGGTTAAGGACCACACAGATATTGAGAGGGGAAACCCGCTGTCGCCACTACATGGGCTACTCTTTTCGATTAGCAGCAAGTGATCTTTTATATGAACCATCCCACAGACAGGATAGTACATACAGGAACGAAAAATAGCCCAATGGGCCCACCGACGGGGATCGATCCTAGACCGACCGCGCATCAAGCGAACGCTTTACCACTGGGCTACGTCCCGCCCAACAGGCTTCAAAGGATACATTCTACATTTACTTAGCAATGGATTTTTTTATAAACACTTTCCCTACAGATAGAACAGCACATACCACGGTCTTTGATATACCAGCCGTATGCTTCGACGAAGTCGAAAGGCGAGATATAGATGCTACCTTTCTGGCGGTGGCAACGGAGGTTTTTTGTAGTTTTTTTCACAATAGTTTTCAGTTGAAAATAAAATTAATATTTTCTTTGTACTCAAAAACAGTACAAATCATTTTATCACAGGGAAGTGTAAAGTTTTATTAAGGAAGTGTGGATACACCGTATGGCTCCTCGCTGGAACACTCACACACTTATATACGATAGGAGAAAGTCGCCGATACTTCCAGTGTCAATAGTCTTCTACAACCACACACATTTGTTATTGTAACACTCATTAAACATGATTGACCTGTAAAGCTAACAGGTAGAGTCCTAGTATATTAAAGTGCTATTGTCTTACGAACGATTAGTTATTTTATATTGACTTGCTGACTTCTTGCACTTAATTGGGCGGGACGTAGCTCAGTGGTACAGCGCTCGTCTGATGCGCGATCCATCTAGGATCGATTCCCGTCGTTGGGCCCATTGGGTTATTTCTTGTTCTAGCCGCCAGTGCTCCACAAATGGTGTAACACAGACAATGGTATGTACTATCCTGTCTGTGCAATGGTGCATATAATGGTTTTCGTGAACTCTATGGTCTAGAACTAGTACAAGAAACCAAGACCTGGCAACTAGAACGGTTCTGTGTTCAACGACAGCGAGCGACGCCAACGTTCCCTATTTGACTGATCCTCGAAGTGGACATTTGGTTTAACATGAAGCGCATAAACCAGTCTAGCAAACGGTTTTCTGCTTGGTCTAGCTGGTCTGTGCTGGTTACGACCACTCTTAAAAACACGAGAGTAGTCCACTATATTTCGCTTTTTCATTCTTTTTATTTTAAAGTTTTTTTTTTATATATGTATTTGTTTTGGTGAAGAGGTACATTTGTTATATACATAGCAATGAAATATATATATCCACAGAAAATATTAAAGTGATATTCGGTGAAAAGTCAAAATTTCACTGTATTTTAGTTACAGTGAAAATATAGAAATCATATTTATATTTGTGTGAACAGTAATAAATCATTTATCTCCCTTGTAAATTATGCATCTGGTCATATTTTGTTTAATATACTATAAACAACTGTACCTATAAAAAAGGATATGAAGTGCAATTACGATAAAATAGCTAAAACTGATTGAATACGAAGTTAAATAATGATGACACAATGTCCTGTCGTTATGTGTAAGTTTTAAACTTGCCGTTCGAATGGTGAAGGTTTGTTTTGGAAGGATAATTTTGTCAGGTATGTTTGAACAGCAGTATTATTAAGTAATTATTAATTTAATAATTAAATCAAGATACTTTCTATTCGTATTTCTTACAAAACTTCAACCGGAAGAAATATATCATGGCGTTGCGTGTTTTTGATAGCATCAGCGAAAGACATTAACAAAAAAAAAGCAAAAGATATTTTCAAAAACTAGGAAAGATGTATATATAAATAGACCATTTTACGTGATGTGTGAAAACCATATTTTCACTCATTGCTTCGCAATTCGTAAAAAAATATGGACTTCATACATCACTCGTTCACATAAATCGTATGTAATCTGTATGTAATAGACGTAATTTACAAAACTACTTCATTTAATAAACAAATAAAACAACTTGTTTTTCTAAAAATCATGACTGAAGACACAGTTCAGATGATCATGAGAAAATTTTGTACATATGATTATTGTTAACAACCATCAGCAGTGTTGCAAAGGACAACCCACCGTCTCTATTTACTTAGTGTTCTACCACAACTACCGAAAACCCCAAGCCGCACATCACTTTCAATGATGATGCATGCTATTTCTGGCCACTTTAGGACTTTCTTAGGATAGTCAATACAGACTGAACAAATAAATAAATAATATAAAAAATAATCGCTTTATCATTTTCTTAATAAACATACATGTATTTTCGATAACTTTAAGGTAGCCGTTATTTATCGATGGAAAACAAATTGAGACAGATGATTCCTCAACTAATGACGGCACGGTTGGCATGTTTCGTTCACAAAACACGACGTGTATCGTTGATAGGTTTCTGTTACCTGCTCGCTGACTTAACGTTAACAAGAACTAGCAATGCGGTACAAGGCAACACGGGTAGTAAATCTCCCAAGACACCGTCAACAATTTCAATCTTTTAAAAATAGCATAATAAAGAAGAGAAAACGTGATTTTTTAATTATTATTTTTTGTTTATGCTTTTTTCTTCTTTCTTTTTTAATAATTATTGTTGCAAGTTGTGCACGAGGAGTGTTTTTTCTTCTTGTTTTTCTCTTTCTTTTTTGACAATACTGTTTTTGTTTGTTGATTAGAGAGTTACGTACGGAGACTGACAGTTTGACAGGTGGTGTTTATTCAGCTTTACGGATCAGTTACCACTCGCGATCGATCAACCATTTTTTTTAGATTCTTTTGTAGCGGGAAACAGCGTAGTCTTACAGCCCTCAGCTAATTTTACATGTGTCTTGGGATCCATACCCGAGAGTGGATTAACAATCCTTTTGGATCATTTGTCGTTTATCCCACTGCTCCATCATTTAAACGGTTATCGGTACGTTGTATGTGAGTGTACTAAACATAATAATTTGATAACATCGAAACAGAGAAGAGTGGTGGGATCTAGCTAAGTCTGTAGCAGGATCGAACCTTCTCAGTGGACCTATTGTCTGATTGGGGTTTTTTTTCTCCTCCCAATCGGTGCCCCACGACGGGTATATCAAAGGCCGTAGTATGGTTAATCTACAAAAGTGTAACACATGTGGATAAAGTTAGACTAGAAAGAAGTAGGACACTGTGTCGTTCAAACGGGGAAATACCATCTAAATATTTACTACAGCTCACCTCCAGAAGTTTCTTCTAATAAGTACGTGACTTTTTGAATTGTGAAACATTAATTTCGTTGTATTACAAACACCAGGATGTCGAGAAACACTGAATGTATGGAACTCGATTATCTAGGTAATAACATTTAACTTATGTCTTATTTCAGTTATCAAAAAACCCACCCAACTAATAATATTGAAAAATACGCGATAGTATTTTAAAAACTACGGTCTGTCACTTTAAGGAGTTTTAGTGCGTCGTTAAATAAAACATTTCCTTCCTTTAAGGAGTTTTAGTGCGTCGTTAAATAAAACATTTTCTTCCTTTAAGGAGTTTCAGTGCGTCGTTAAATAAAACATTTCCTTCCTTTAAGGAGTTTTAGTGCGTCGTTAAATAAAACATTTTCTTCCTTTAAGGAGTTTTAGTGCGTCGTTAAATAAAACATTTTCTTCCTTTAAGGAGTTTTAGTGCGTCGTTAAATAAAACATTTCCTTCCTTTAAGGAGTTTCAGTGCGTCGTTAAATAAAACATTTTCTTCCCTTAAGGAGTTTCAGTGTGTCGTTAAATAAAACATTTCCTTCCTTTAAGGAGTTAAATAAAACATTTTTAGTGCGTCGTTAAATAAAACATTTCCTTCCTTTAAGGAGTTTCAGTGCGTCGTTAAATAAAACATTTCCTTCCTTTAAGGAGTTTCAGTGCGTCGTTAAATAAAACATTTCCTTCCTTTAAGGAGTTTTAGTGCGTCGTTAAATAAAACATTTCCTTCCTTTAAGGAGTTTTAGTGCGTCGTTAAATAAAACATTTCCTTCCTTTAAGGAGTTTCAGTGCGTCGTTAAATAAAACATTTCCTTCCTTTAAGGAGTTTTAGTGCGTCGTTAAATAAAACATTTCCTTCCTTTAAGGAGTTTTAGTGCGTCGTTAAATAAGGAACATAAAACATTTCCTTCCTTTAAGGAGTTTCAGTGCGTCGTTAAATAAAACATTTCCTTCCTTTAAGGAGTTTCAGTGCGTCGTTAAATAAAACATTTCCTTCCTTTAAGGAGTTTCAGTGCGTCGTTAAATAAAACATTTCCTTCCTTTAAGGAGTTTCAGTGCGTCGTTAAATAAAACATTTCCTTCCTTTAAGGGTTTGTTTTTAATAGTTCAATATGGAGATGCGCACTCCTATAAGACCCACCCACGCAACGACGCCTTAGGTTCTCGTCTTGCATACAAGTAGTTATCACATGTCGTAAAACAAACATTATTTTCATTTCATGCCCATTATTTTTCTTCCATGTTTACCTTCTGTTAGTTCGTTTGTTAAAAATAACCACAAATCGTTCTGACAAATTAAAAAAAAAAATCTTTGCAATTATTTATTGCATACATCGGTGCAAAAGAATAATTACTGTAACACTATTACGGCTACGAGAGTAACAAAAAAAAACAAAAAAACTTTTGGTTCATAAAAAGAAAATCAATTTGACGAAACGAAAACCTTTCAGCGTTTTATTGCATATTTGTCAGTGCCATTCAAGATGGGTGACTTGGTTTAGATGTTGTAAACACTTTTAAAAAATAAAAACAAAAACAAAACGGCTTGCCACATGCCTCATTTCAGAAACGTATCTTCTCTCTCTCGTAAACTAGTCTCGTTAAGCTAGGACTAATGTTCCAAGTAAAGGCAGATATCCAGTCAACCAGTTTCCAAAAATTTAAACCTTCGGTTTTTTGTTTGTTTTGTTTTTTTGCTTTACTTTATTTTTGTTTTGTTTTTTAATAAAACATTAATTTTTTAGGTTTGGTTGTTGTTAATTTTTGTTTGTTTTAATGGGGGTTGTGATGTTGTTTTTGATTTGTTTGGTTATTTGTTTTGTTTTGTTGTGTATGTTGTTGTTGGGATTTTTTGGAGTGGTTGTTGCTATTTTGTTGTTGTTTTTTTATGGGTATTTTGTGATGGTGGGTTTCTTTGTTTGTCTGTTTTGTTTGTTTTGTTGTTGTTGTTTTTGTGTTGTTGGGTTTTTTTTGGGTTTGTTTGTTGTTTTGTTTTGTTTGTGTGGGGTTTTTTTGTTTTTTGTTTTGTTTTTTGTGTGGGGATTTTTCTTTTTTGGGGGGGGTAGACGTTTCGTTATGTGTGTGTTTGTGTGTGTGTAAAGCCTGTATGTATATATATATATATATATATATATATATATATATATATATATATATATATAAAATGCTAGGCTAAAACTACCAACTGACAGCAGAAAGTTGACCAACTTCCTGCTGTCACGACTTCTACGACTGTCCAGTTGCTAGTTTGAGCGCTCTTACAACTCGATTCTCGTTATATAACCCATTAGTTGTTAATGTGAGCTCACCCGTCTAAGTCGGGAGTTGGGGAAATTACAACCATCGAGTTGGCCACCGTTCTACTGATAGTTGGTAGTCTGACACTAGCATACGACCGGCTCTATCGTTAAGGCAATGATTAAATATTATAATAGCTTATCGAAATATACTAGGGAAAATTTTCGGGGAGGGGGGTTCTTCACCAATTAAAACTCAAACACGCTGTACTTGGCACATATTTCAGCTATTTGTGATGTCTATTTACTTTAGAGGTTTATGACTAGCTGCTAGTGGTTAGTGAGATATACCTCGGTATATAGGTATTACACATCAACGCTGGACAATTGCCCGCACTACCAACCCCAGAAGATACGGCCCTGTATAAACACTTTTCCAAATGCTGGTTGATCGTGATGACACGCTTGCAGATCTAAAAAATACCAGCCTGTTTCCGATGATATGTTTGCCATTTTCATACCATGAAACCACCTAACCTCGTGGGTACCATTTTTATATTTCACAACATATATTTGTTCACCTATCAGTGACGACTGTGCTACGAAATGCGTTGTGCAGATGCAAGACATATAAATAAAAGCTGGCGATGAAATAATTCCCATTCCCCGAACGTTACCTGTTCTTGTGTAAACCCAAGTGAAATAAGATTCAGGCATGGGTAAATAAACCGCAGCATCTACCGTGTGTAGACTTATCCTGGAAAATATATCACGCATCAAGTATGCTCGTATATTTCTCACATTAACACCAATGGCCAGCTATATAGCAGAGACAGCCAGGCAAAGTTGTAAACAAAAAAGCCATTTCTCGTTCCGATTTAGTTCGAGATTCTGTCTAAACAAAGATCACCTGTATTGCCCATTTCGTCAGTGTAAGAATCGCACAAACGCGAAACTCTTGGCTCGTGTTTTATTGTGTAGTTGCTACAGCTTGAACGGTGCTGTGGACTTAAACACAGGGCATCAGTGTGTATCAAATATCATAAATCTCCCAGCTGACGTAGATATGGATAGATCTCAGTGAATGCCGTATTTGTGTCTTCATGACATAACCACGCTAATGTGGATTCCTATCTTACTAACTACTGTTACGGTCCCTTTAAAAATCACATTTTGCAATGGGGTGAAGTGGGAGTGGGTTACTGTGGGGGTTTATTGCGATTTGTTGTTGTTATTTGTTTTGGGGTGTGTGTGTGTGTGTGTGTGTGTGTGGAGGGCTATACATTTTCTTTCTTTTTTCTTTTTCTTTTTTTTTCTTGTTATTGTAATTATTTGTTGTTGTTTGTTGTTGTTGTTTGTTGTGTTTGGAACTTTCTTGTTCTTGTTTTTTTTTTCCATCTGAATTTGTCTTAGGCTTGTATTAACTTTTATTTTGTTGAATATGTTACTTTTTAATAAACTATTTGTTTAAAAACGTATCAAGTATCGCTCGTTATATACGATTTGAAACAACTCGTAATGTAACTGGTATCTAATGGCTACTCATGTAGTATCATGTAGTATCGTAATGTAACTGGTATCTGATGGCTACTCATGTAGTATCATGTAGTATCGTAATGTAACTGGTTTCTAATGGCTACTCATGTAGTATCGTAATGTAACTGGTATCTGATGGCTACTCATGTAGTATCGTAATGTAACTGGTATCTGGTGGCTACTCATGTAGTATCGTAATGTAACTGGCATATGATGGCTACTCATGTAGTATCGTAAGGTAACTGGCATCTGATGGCTACTCATATAGGATCGTAAGGTAACTGGCATCTGATGGCTACTCATGTAGTATCGTAAGGTAACTGGCATCTGATGGCTACTCATGTAGTATCGTAATGTAACTGGTATCTAATGGCTACTCATGTAGTATTCTCTATTTCTCTATACACACTTTTTTAATTAAATTTTATTTTTTGTGTGGTCAGTTTACAAAAAAACACAAAAAAAACAAACAACTACTGTCCTTCATTTGATCAATTCATAAACAAACCTTAAGACACACGAAAAGACTATTTACGAAAATTGCAACCAGTTGCCACACAGATACTAACGGCATTACAGCAGATGGGTAAGTTATTATCTTCTCAGATATATTTATTCAACATGCCACTCGCTCCTAATGGTCAGCGAATAACATGTTTACTGATACAGCCAAAACAATTTTCTGTTCTCGGGTCTCGTTTCAACAGCGTGTATCTTTGTACATAAATACATCACGAAGCGTACCTCTGTTCTTCGTCAGTGTTTTTGAGGTTTTGTTTTGTGTTTCAGTTCTGCCCTGTTAGATGTAGACCACTGATAAAGATTCTGCCCAGCTTAGATCAATCTACGACTGCTTTAAGCGGTCACCAACAGCCGGCTTCAAACAACATAAACATGCGCAGACGCAGGGCATAATTAGTAGTGTGAGCGTTCGCAAACATTTGGACTGGTTTCCGTCGTATCCTATCCAACAACATTCATGTTGCGCATAGCTATTCACTTTTGCCTGTAATTCAAAACAATTTCTATGTCAGAATTTACTCTAAAAAAAGAAAACAAAAAGGAAAAAATATTCCATTTCAATTCAACTTATTATCGTGCTTATTTCCAATTAAGTTTCACGCACGCAATCCTGGTCACACACCTCAACTATCTGGGCGGTCTGTCCAGGACAGTGGGTTAGTAGGTAATTGTTAGTGGTCAGAGAGAGAGAGAGAGAGAGAGAGAGAGAGAGAGAGAGAGAGAGAGAGAGAGAGAGAGAGAGAGAGGGGGGGGAGAGAGAGAAGAGGGTATAGTGGCTTTACACATCCCAATTGAGTCGTTAAAACTCGCTCAGGGTGGGAGCCAGTACCGGGATGCGAACCCTGTACCTACCGGCTTAATGTCCGATGATTTAATCATGACGCCATCGAGTCCGGTGAAAACAATATCAACAGAGCAACGTGACTGCTACTTTTAGGAAATACTCTCCCTTGATAACCATGAACATTTATTCGCACTATGCTAGAGCACATCTTTATTTTGCTGTTATATAATTGGCAGCGTCCCACTTGCACTGGTATTATCATTTAGTACCAAAGATGACAAATAATTTCAAGTCCATGGGTTATTTCAATACCACAGAGCTCAACTTACTTGTGATCTTCAAAGAAAGATTTGAACGAACTTTTCAGTATTTTATGTTATTTTTTATGAAGAACTATTTCCTAAACCGCTACATGTAACGACACGACAAATGGTGATACATGCTGGTAGAACACGTAGAGACATTTTATGTTATATTTCAGTCGCAAAGAACTGTGTAGTGAGGGCTCGACCTTCGGAACATGAATTAGATCACAAATCGGACAATGTTCACACTTCATCATGGAGCAGACGACAACTTCTCTGCGATCGATTACCACGAGCGCTACGTGACGTTACGAAACACTCGCTAGACTGGTTTTAGAATGAAGAAGAAGAAATGTTTTATTTAACGACGCGCTCAACACATTTTATTTACGGTTATATGGCGTCAGACATATGGTTAAGGACCACACAGATATTGAGAGAGAAACCCGCTGTCGATACTTCATGGGCTACTCTTTTCGATTAGCAGCAAGGGATCTTTTATATGCACCATCCCACAGACAGGGTAATACATACCACAGCCTTTGATATACCAGTCGTGGTGCACTGGCTGGAACGAGAAGGTTTTAGAATGTGACGAGGACGGAAACTAGTCAATGCGCTAGCAAGTGTCCGCGACAAAACATATGTACTGAACACGGCCTAGCGTACAGATACAGAGTTCATGCAAATCAAAGCAAATCCACTTTCTGTCAAAACTGAGTTAGGGACACTGTCGAAATCTATTATTACCCCCACACATTATGAATACAATAATTTAGTAAAAAAACAAAAAAAACACAAACATTATCACGACCATTTCTGCTTACGAGATACCATACTTTTTTTTATGTTTCTTGGAAATTTACTACAAAAGGTCCCTTGCTGATATACCGTAAGTGTAGCTTATGTAGCAATAGCGAGTTTCTTCTCTCTTCTAATAATCATGTTAGAAACGTGGGTGATTTTTTGAAATATAAAATAAATATAAAATGACTCGTCTTTATGACACAATGATTGAACATTCAACATGATATACATGTGTTTGTGTGTGTGTGTGTGTGTGTGTGTGCGTGCGTGTGTTTATGTGTGTGTGTGTGTGTGTGTGTGTGTGTGTGTGTGTGTGTGTATATATATATATATATATATATATATATATATATATATATATATATATATATATATATATATATATATATATGAATGTAAGAAAATACAAGGATGTAACACTCAATGAACTTCAAACTTTTTTCATTTTATTTCTATTGAACACTGAACGTTTTGTTTACCAAGAGAAGCTACACATGTATTTCTGTTAAACACTGAACGTTTTGTTTACCAAGAGAAGCTACACATGTATTTCTGTTAAACACTGAACGTTTTGTTTACCAAGAGAAGCTACACATGTATTTCTGTTAAACACTGAACATTTTGTTTACCAAGAGAAGCTACACATGTATGTTTATGCTTTTAAAGCTATGATAATTCAATAAACGACTTAATGATAAACATTTAACATCTTTGAACCATTAGTCTGTAGGAAATTGGGTGAACCTTGTTGAAAATGGCATACATGAGATTATGACTGATTTTCACTCCTTAGATGCCCTTCTTTGAGAAACTGATGGGTACCGGTGCAGTAGCCTCGGGGAAAATCCAGTATTTAAGATGGAGTCCAAGATGGCCGCCATCAAAGAGGAAATTCTGTAACGTTTCAACTAAATGTCACAGAGTAACATATAATACCACTTTTTCTATGTTTTTGGGGTCAAGGAATCTTTTTCAGGTTATTTTTAAATTTTAAAGTCAAGGTAAGACACTAAGGTCAAGTTCAAGGTCATTTATTCATGAAATTCACCAATTTTAACATATCATAACTGAAAAACAGGACAATAATTTATAAAATACATATCTTGCATGTCATTTTGATAAAGACAATTTACTAATGACATTAATATCTAAATGTTGATAAATGATATTAAGGACAATGTTCATATGTTAAAGCTCATTCCACATTACAAGTCAAGACAATAATTTTCATTTAATGACTATTAGAGGTTCAACGTAATCAGTCATCATCTTCTTCCTCTACAAAGTCATCTTCATCATCATCGGTGAACTCATCCACATCTTCATCCTCTAATACAGGCGTTGTCATGATGAAATGAACAGCGCTTTGATTTGCAACATTCTTTTGAATCACAGTTGCAACCTATCAACTTCAGTACCAAGTCAGGAGCAATGGATGTGTTTCAAGGGAGCTGTACTGGCACTTGGGACCTTGTAGTGAGATCCTTCTCCCAACCGTATTCAAATGGTTCCTTAGGAGGAGAGTCTGGATTGTCTGCAGAGCGCCAGACTGCAGCTTGGTAGTGAGATGTGCAGAGAAAAGGCTTCTGTTGTTGGAGGAAGGGTTTCAAGTTTGAAACTTCCACTCTGGCGCTGTGTCCACCTTTTCCACTTGTAGAATCTTATTTCTGACATTGTGGTGAATGATGAGGGATTCACATAGCAAGCTCCAATGAATGATGTTCCCTTATTTACAAGGTCTTTAGTGGTCTCACTGAGGTCCTCCAGACATGGAGGGTGGTGTCCTTTCTTCAGAGCAGTCAGTGCTGTGGGCTTGCCAATGCCATGTGTTTTACTGACTGTGTCACAGCCTGTTATTGCATGCATTGATAGTAGATGGGGCATTATGTCAACATTGGTTTTTATAGTTTGATTGATATCAATGGGCTTCATTTTCTGTGATATTGGGACCATGAAGATCTGAGCATCAAGATGTAGAGTATGCTTAAAATGACAGAGAAGGACAAAAACATCCGTATCACTGCATTTGACATAAATTGTATGGGCTCCATGTTTTCTCACACTGTCAGTCACATGATGAATAATGGTATTATCTGCTTCTTCTTGTGAGTTACGAAGACCATCACAGTCCACATGCCCTGGTGAAGCTGCAGTCACTTTAATGGGAATTTGTTTAGGGCCAGAGACGATAATATATTGTTGGGCTGATAAGTGACCCTCAACATACACCCAGATATTGTCAGTGATGAGGCTAATCAGCTGAACTTTGTTTTCTACGACTTTGAGAGAAACTGTCTGAGTTGGGAGGGGTGAATCTAGTGTGAGTGTGTACTTTTCACTAATGGTATTATCAGCTCGTGCTGCTCTCGTACCACCCTTAATACTAAAATCACGATAGCGTCAAATATCAGATGCACACCTAACACAGATGGTGTAAACTGCTGAGTCACATAGCTTGCCACACCTTGCACCAGAACACGAACTGTCCCATCAGCAGGCCAGTACATGGCCCATAACATGACGACTCCATCACTGATAAAAGTGTCTGGCTTGGGTATCGTTCTGTATGACTTTATGCTAGCTAGACTATTCATGAGCTTGGACCTATCAGTTGCTGGCCTTATTTCACCACTGGGTTGGAAGAGCTGCTGTATGGAAATAATGGATCATCTTATGAGCTGCATAAAGGTGCAGGTACCAGTCAGACTCCCTCTCAGCTCTTATTAACAACATCATTATGTTCACTGGTCGGATGAGGTTATCTACCCAAAGTTTTGAGGTTGGACTTTTAGATGAGACTTTAAGAAGGAATTTATCCAAATCATCAATACTAGTCATGTCCTTCATATGTGGAGACAGTACAATTTCAGCCTCCATCTGAAGAGCCCGAACATTTTGTGGGTATCTTTTACCTGACATCATCTTCTCCACTCCACCAAAGGCATAACCCAGGATATCATAAAGACCTGTCTCTTGCATGAGTTTGCAAACACATCCCACAAAACTCACATTAGCATGTGCATGCCACCAAGTCGTGGATACACATTTGTGAATTGCTCGTCAGGATCCATCCAGAGATTGTCAACTATGAGCTTGTATATGGCTTGGTCAGCTGTGATGACAGTGAATGGCTGCCCTCCAGATGCAGTCAACTGCTGACCTGCACCAAGTGATATTCTGATTGTTGTTTGGTTTGAAGGATTCATATTGATGAGGGGTTGATACTCAATGAAAGAAGCTGGCTGAACCGACTAGCCCTGATGACGAGCAGTCATTGTTATGAAACCCCCATACTCAACTGGCTTGTCTGTGGTAGATACGCTCTTGTAGAAATCAAAGTCTAGGTCACGTGCTCTAGCAACACTGACTTTAGCTGTGATGTCTAGCTGACTTAAAGAGTCATGGCCAAATCCAAAAGATGAGATCATGTCAGGTTTTTTAGGACCCAGATATTTGTGCACATGTATTGGCAGCTCAATCGGTAGAGTCATCTCTGGCTTTGGTATGCGACCAATGACCTGAACTCCAACCATGAGGTCACATGCATCGCTTTCATTAGGGGTCTGACAAAGTATCGTGGCCAATTTATGAACCTTTGCAAGGCTATTCTGTGTTGCAACATCAGCATCAAAATTATCAATGATGACTTGAATAAGGCCTTTCTCAAATAGTCTGATATATTAGCTGAGATACTTTCAAATTGGTGAATTTTGGGAATAAATGACCATTAACTTGATACTGAGGTGTTTTCTTGACCTTTAAATCCAAAAATAACCTGACAAATTTTGGATTCCTTGACCCTAAAAACATAGAAAAAGTGGTATTATATGTTACTCTGTGATGTTTAGTTGAAACGTTACAGAATTATCTCTTTGATGGCGGTCATCTTGAACTCCATCTTCAGTACCGGATTTTCCCCGAGGGTACTGCACCGGTACCCATCAGTTTCTCAAAGAAGGGCATTTAAGGAGTGAAAATCAGTCAAAACCTCATGTACGCCATTTTCAGCAAGGTAGGGCTGTTTTGGCTACATGTAAAAATTGCCATGGTTAGGCAAGCTGAAATGTATTTCATTGGTTTCCTGAATAATACAGATCACTTTCAGAAACGTGACTAAACGTTTGGCTCACTGTCTCCCCAAATAGCACCACAATTAATCACTGAATAAATGGTGGTATATGGTTACACTCCTAATAGATGTCATATTACATTTCTCATGCCAATTTCATGGTTTTGTTGTTAAATGATGATATGCGACGCCTTTAGTCAGACAGTAGTATGAAAATAGAACCCATGGAAAACTTTTAGTCTTACGTTACATGTAACAATCATACTACAATTAAATCGTATATGTACAAAGTGTATACCTATACGTGACAAATTGACTCTGTGCATTAAACACAATGAATCAACAGGATTGCATTTATACTTAATTACCGGCCTCGGTGGCGTCGTGGTTAGGCCATCAGTCTACAGGCTGGCAGATACTGGGTTCGGATCCCAGTCGAGGCATGGGATTTTTAATCCAGATACCGACTCCAAACCCTGATTGAGTGCTCCTCTAGGCTCAATGGGTAGGTGTAAACCACTTGCACCGACCAGTGATCCATAACTGGTTCAACAAAGGCCATGGTTTGTGCTATCCTGCCTGTGGCAAGCGCAAATAAAAGATCCCTTGCTGCCTGTCATAAAAGAGTAGCCTATGTGGCGACAGCAGGTGTCGTCTAAAAGAAAAAAAGGTGTCAGAATGACCATATGTTTGACGTCCAATAGCCGATGATAAGGTAAAAAATCAATGTGCTCTAGCGGCGTCGTTAAATAAAACAAAACTTTTTATACTTAATTATTGTCTTAACAAATCTTCCAACCACACACAAAGGAAATGTAACACAAATAAAATACCATTCAGTTCCTTACAGCACTGGCCGGTATTACGTGTGTGGCGTTACATACCGTTCAGTTCCTTACAGCACTGGCCGGTATTACGTGTGTGGCGTTACATACCGTTCAGTTCCTTACAGCACTGGCCGGTATTACGTGTGTGGCGTTACATACCGTTCAGTTGCTTACAGCACTGGCCGGTATTACGTGTTGGTGTTACATACCGTTCAGTTCCTTACAGCACTGGCCGGTATTATGTGTTTGGCGTTACATACCAGGGACCTAATTCACTAAAGTCTCGCAACTTTGCGATCTCGCAGTGCAATGCTAAAAGACTTGCAAATAGGATGCTTTGTTGTGTAGCAGAGCCTAAGAGACCTTTGTGAATTAAGCCACAGGGATCTAATTCACTAAACTCTTGCAACTTTGCGATCTCGCAACTTTGTGATCTTGCAGTGCAATGCTAAAAGACTTGCAAAGAGGATGCTTTGTTGTCTAGCAGAGCCTAAAAGACCTTTGTGAATTTGGCCCCAGACCTTCCAAAATCGAACTCATGTAATAAAGCACAACACATGCAATATCATCCACCGTGAATATTACAACATCATTGATATTTATCATGGAAACTCATATTACCTAATCATTATGTTTTAATTAACCAACTTTCAGCTTTTCTGATAAAAAGGAGTATAATCTCAAATAGGCAAATGAGATATGCAAGTGTTAGTAAACAACGGAACGAGAACTTGTATTCCTTCAGCGCTGTTATCTACATAACATGTACTTTATCAGTAATATATTCAAGAAATTAAGCTGAAAATATACGAGAACCTATTTGCTCACTATCGGTAGGTATAAACAATTCATGTCAGGAGCTTAACATTCAGCACCAATAGATCACATCTAGGATTTTGCAGTTCAGTAAGGTTAAATAAGAATCAATTAATGAATGAATGTTTAACGACACCCCAGCACGAACAAATGCACCGGCTATTGGGTGTCAAACTATGGTAAATGCAAACATTAAATGATCCCAAAAGGGGAGTTGTGCTCTATTGGCCATTCTCAAACGTAATGTTACACCCTGCACACGATGCGGTTACAGCACGCGCAGGGGAATATTAACCAAGACTTACTGTATTCTGTTGTAGTTAATAATAGATGTGATAAGCAATTTCATCATAACTTGTAAACAAACATAATTGGCATGAATAGTACTGCAAAAATGAGTTGCATTGGCAGCTAATTTTGGTATTTATTGATAGTATATGTCCTGACTACCTCACAGGTGAAAATTACCCAGAATTCCTGTAGGGGAACACACTCAAATGACGTCATTAAAATGGTGACCGTATTTAGTATATTTTTCAAGCAGCCCAGTAAAATGTTGTAGACGTTCCAGATAAAAGCATCAAGTTCTTTCCACAAGCTGCCCAGTGCCACAATTTTCAACTTTTAATATGAACCGCTTGACCAAATAACATTATGGTGGCTAAATTGGATTTTTAAGATGGCCGCCATAAAAAATCTATTAGTACCATTCCCAGTCTGGAGCTCGACGCGGTAAGACGTTCTTGTTTTGCTTGTGCACACTGCACGTGCTTTCGCGGCTCGACTTGGGGATCCTTCTTTTCGTTGTTTTTGTCAGCGAAATTAAGTTTTCTACTGGGATGTATGATTGAACGCTGGAACGCTGGAACGCTTCTCATTTCGACAGTTTGCACCACCAGGTTGGATTCTTTTTTAGCGACATTCCTTGCCTCCACGTCATTTCTCCGTCTGACTATGTTGACTTGCTTTTTTCGTGACTCGTATGACGGCCATTCTGCAGAACGCCACGGTTGTTCGCGTTTAGTCTCTACATGTCAGCACAGCACTACACCTTCAGCTTCTATTGACTGTCAATCTAGGGGTTTTCTTGACGGGATGCAACCCATCTCGTCCCTACAAGCTGTGCACCCTAACGGCCTTAACGAGGCCACTAACGTGGACATATAGATCGGACTTTAAACTTTTAGACCTTCGTTCAAAAGTTTACGTCGAAAATACTTTCTTTTTTTAATATTATTAAATAGTCCGATCCTCTCTTCTTTCTCTTATTTATTTTTGGACTGTCCTTCTAAAATGCTCCAAATTATATAAATATTCGACCGAGCAGTCAATTCTTTTTATTTTTGGCTTGTAACCTTTTTTTCTTCTTTTTTTTTTTTTAAATTCTATTGACTTTTTTTTACTAATTGCTATTTTCAAAATTCTGCCCATTTTCAACTCTATCACCCCCCCCCCCCCCTCCATCCCGAGTCAGGCCACCGATCTTATCTATTTCTTTTTGACCACCCGATCTAATCTAGCGACCAAATTTAATGAGTAGAATTTTCTTTATTAATTATATTAATTGGAGATGCGCATCAAAATTTTAAAAGCCCACTATTTAATTTGTGGATGTAAATTTCAAAATTATTCGCACTCGCACAGTATCAATATCTCAGCACCCATGCCGCCTAAGGGGCGGGCGTAGCCCAGTGGTAAAGCGTTCGCTTGATGCGCGGTCGGTCTAGGATCGGTCCCCGTCGGTGGACCCATTGGGCTATTTTTCGTTCCAGCCAGTGCTCCAGAATTGTGTAACAAAGGCCGTGGTATGCGCTATCCTGTCTGTGGGATGGTGCATATAAAAGATCCCTTGCTGTTAATCGAAAAGAGTAGCCCATAAAGTGGCGACAGCGGATTTCCTCTCAATATCTGTGTGGTTCGTAACCATATGACTGACGCCATATAACCGTAAATAAAATGTGTTGAGCGCGTCTTCTTCTTCCATGCCACCTAGGATCGCAATTCTTTGGTCTAAACTAAACATTTTAGGGGCAAGGAATGCAATGATATAATTACAAATATTACTAGCTAGATTTGTATAAAAGGAAGGAAATATAGAGAAATATTATTGAGGAAAACAAACGTCTATTGTGCATCACCACCTTCTTGCTGTATTATTATCGTTATGTTTTAGATAATCGTTAAGAAGAAACTGTAAAATAAAAACAAGAAATGTTTTGTTTAACGACGCACAACACATTATGGCTTCGATAATATGGTTACGGACCACGGAGATAATTAGAGAGGAAACCCGCTGCTGGCTCTCCATGGATTACACTTTTTGGTATGCAATCAATTAATTCACGAGAACGTATTTGAAAATATCTACGGTAACATATTGTAGTCACGGCATATATTAACACAATTAATAATTGCAATATGCAGAGGTATATATTATTGAAGATGTTGTGCTGATATCATACGCCACTGCACATGCATTGATTTAAAAAAATATTAAAACTGTAATTATCACAGTAACAAATACATTTCAGTACACTCCAGTGCAGCACATTTGTTACTGTATCACTTCAGACTTAAAACTATACTTAACGTTTCACTTCAATTCGGGTAAAATGCCATTTGGTCGAACAATAAAATAAATCATACAAAATAACGAGTGAATTGCTAATCATCTAACTGTTACATCCATTTGAACCGGTCAACATTTCTTTAAGAGAATAACAAGAAGGACACAGGTCACATGAGGGTAGCAGTTCCATGCACACCAGACTGGCTCTCTAGTTTATTCCGAGAAAAAAGCAAAGTAGTGTTAACATCCTCTGAAGATGTTTGATGAGCAGCAAGACCAGGTCTTTCTCTTTAGGAATGATGCCAGCTTCCGTGAATACCTTTTCTTTGCTTTTCTCCGTGGATGCTTTGATTACTACCCATGATGTGTGTGTCCTATGCCAACGCAAAGAGGTCGGTATCGGATGCAATTATGGGTTTCCCTCGAATGTTTGACCCCACATGGGGAATGATTACTCGACAAACACTGTAGGATCCGTGTATCCCGGGCTCGGGTAATACTGAGATAGCTCATCTGACAGAGAACACGGGACTCGGCTCTGTCAATACCGAACTGGAAGTACTGTGGCTTCATCATTCATCTTATCATCATCCATATAATTATGTTTATGTCATAATAAAAAAAACTCCAAAAGACGTGGCCAGAATACTCATGAAATGTCAGGTTACTAATAAAAACAAGGTTCTATTAAAATTGAACTGACATTTTACGTGATCCAACCGATTATTTAAAAATTAATTTGTATTAGCAATCAAGGCATTGTAGTAGTTATAACCAGACAAGCTGCCACCTCTTAAATTTTTACCCAGGAGGTAGTCAGGACCCATACTTTGATAAAACCCCCAAATTAGCTGGTAGTACGATAGTTGCCACTTCGGTCACTTTTAGAGCACTTTTGGGCAATCTCCTGCACGCCTATAGTGGTATATCAATGAAAATGCCACATTGATATCATAATACATCTTTTAAAACTATTTAAGAATATTTTGTTTACATTTGGACTATGGTGATTCTGAAGATGTTACACTCTATGGGATCTGTGAAATCATAAAGCAGGAAAATATGGGGGGTTTAATGTTTTTGTAGGGTTTTTTTTATGATGACCCTCTACTTTAGACTAGAGGGGGGGGGGGGGGATTTGAAAGAAAGTTATTTACATACATAGCTAGATATCTTCAAAACATAATCAACACTAGCATATTCCTTGTGAGGATACAATCAGACACTAAATATCAGGCTCCAAAATATAATGCAATGTTTTACAAATTAATTTGTATTAGTAATCAAGGCATTGTAGTAGCTATAACCAGACAAGCTGCCACCTCTTAAATTTAGTAAATCTTACTTCATCATCGTTAAGAAACAGCATTATTGATCTGGAGACAGCCATATTGGAAGCGCTCTCTGCTGTTTAAACATTTATTAATAAACCAAAAGTAATAAATTTTATTTTTAAAGTATATTATAATAATTCCAATCTTAGTAAAGACTTAAACTGCCAAGCAACTAAAGTGAATGAAGATTCAATCGGAACTATATGCAAAAATATCAAAATCGAGGCGGCTATATTGATGACGTCATTTGACCATGTTCCCCCACAGATATTCGGGTAATTTTTACCCAGGAGGTAGTCAGGACCCATACTTTGATAAAAACCCCAAATTAGCTGGTAGTACGATAGTTGCCACTTCGGTTACTTTTAGAGCACTTTTGGGCAATCTCCTGCACGCCTATAGTGGTATATCAATGAAAATGCCACATTGATATCATAATACATCTTTTAAAACTATTTAAGAATATTTTGTTTACATTTGAACTATGGTGATTCTGAATCTGTTACACTCTATGGGATCTGTGAAATCATAAAGCAGGAAAATATGGGGGGTTTAATGTTTTTGTAGGGATTTTTATGATGACCCTCTACTTTAGACTATCAAAAAAACTAAGAAATGTTTTATTTAACGACGCACTCAACACATTGTATTTATGGTTATATGGCTTAAGGACCACACATATTTTGAGAGGAAATCCGCTGTCGGCACTTCATGGGCTACTCTTTCCGATTAGCAGCAAGGGATCTTTTATTTGCGCTTCCCCCAGGCAGGATAGCACAAACCATGGCCTTTGTTGAACCAGTTATGGATCACTGGTCGGTGCAAGTGGTTTACACCTACCCATTGAGCCTTACGGAGCACTCACTCAGGGTTCGGAGTCGGTGTCTGGATTAAAAATCCCATGCCTCGACTGGGATCCGAACCCAGTACCTACCAGCCTGTTGACCGATGGCCTAACCACGACGCCACCGAGGCCGGTCTTTAGACTATCATACACCAATGAAATAGAGAAACACACAGAAAGTCAGAGAACACAATATAAAATAATACTTAAATAAAGGATGTATGTTACACACCTGGTATTTGCGGCAAGCTGACATAACTGGTTCATCAAACATGCAAACAATGTGTACAAACACACAAGTATTTGCAGGAATGATAATATCTTATATCTTATATTATTAGTACTTTTACAACAATCGATTTTGGAAAAAGCATCACTTTCTACAACAAAAATGGCATAAACACTCAAGATTTAATACTTTTTTTTTTACTAATTTTCGCACGACGAAGAGATTTTTTAAGGATTTATTTGTGAATTCTTCAGAATACAATATATCCTTTTATTTTGTAACAGGTGTGAAAAGAACTTTTCACAAAAAACATCAAAACCCCCAAAAAAACCTTACAACAATCACCAGAAAATATTAATTCAATTGTTGTCATTCGAAAGTGTTACATTCCTGACATTTTAACAACATATATTTTTTACCTATTATTTTGTAATGCTTACATAGATTCAAACCATTGTTTGACACAATTTACATATGGAGATGCCACATCAGCGGAGACGTAAAGGAAGTGGAACTGATTAATAATAATTGCTTTTAGAGCCAAAACTATGAAAGGATCCTTTTTTCACCCACCTGCGTTCTAATTCACAAAGTTTTCTTCGTCGTCCTTGAAAGTCTTTTTGGATTGTACTGTGAGATAGCCAAGTTGTGAGAGTTTCCTGAACTAGGCACTTGATACTTAAATGGCCGTACTTTTAAATGTGCTGATGTGACGTTACACAACTATTATTTTTCTTTTCTCTCATTTATAAATATATATAATATACTGATTTTTGTTTTAGAATCTTCATCTTTCTGTTCGCTCGAAATAAAAAATTCGGAGTATGTGAATCAGAACAGTTATTTTAGATTTGAAAAGAACACTGAAGTCTTAAAGATTCAATGGTTTAATTGTAAACGACAATTGTTTGCTATTTTTACATTTATTTGTAATAAAATATCGAAACTGTACAGTGTTGGACGTCGTGTAACTAGATTCGCGTTCATTAGGAATAGATTCCTGTCTTATTGATTGAAACATATTGTATTGCTTTTTAAAGAGCAAATGGATTAGGCACAGGTAACACAACTTACTAGGCCTTCTCCATAATACATACATATATATTTTGTAATTTAAATATGAACTGAAATAAATATATTGAAAAAAAGAAAGAAAGAAAGAACAGAGAAAACAGAGAAAAGACACATTAAAGTTTTCTATGTGTTCGATAATTAGACAGCAGGTTTTCTAAAAGAAAACACAAAACATAAAACACAAACAAGCTATCGCTACAAAATGGCTACAAAAATAATAACCAATAAAATAAATAAATACTATCACTACAAATGTTCCAAGTTGATTGCCTACAACTAGATAGGGTCGCCAGAGACAGCAAACTTTTCGGCAATTTGCACCTAGTATAATGTTACGGGTTATATCGGTCGTTCTTTAAAGCTTCTTCAAAAAAAAATCTACTAGTAAATTAAATGATTTGGTTGTTATGTTTTATGGGTATATAGTTGAAGGTATGATTTACATTTCAAGTAAATAATTTTGGCGTAAAAGACTGCCCCTTTAATATAAGTAGATTTACTATTTTTCTGTATATTTGTTCTTTTTTCGCAAATTAGGAGAGTACGCAATGATCTTTCTTAAGGACTTGTCTGCTTTTAAAGACGTCATAAGACTGTTACTGGGAAGACATTCTCTTAATATTTTAAGGTGCTATTTTTGGACAGCTGTTTAACACTGGTTTAGACTGTAATACAATTATACTAGATTAGATTAGATTATTTTCCCATAATCTCTTTATAGAAACGGGCAGATACCACAATATTGACAGGAATAATAGAATTTGTTGTCTGTGCAATATGAATGTAGTAGAAGACGAATATCACTTTGTTCTAGTGTGTCCTTTCTTCAGTAACATAAGAGAGAAAATATATTAAACCTTTTTATTACAATAAACCATCAACATTTAAATTAACGCAACTACTGTCCAGCGACAATTCAAAACAGCTAATTAAATTGTTTAAGTATTTGAAAACTGTTACCACGCATAGAACAGACAACATCGATACATGACATATGTTATCATTGTATATTATTGCTATGCATGCATTACCCATTTACTATAGAATTTTATCGATTGTAACCCGATGCTACATACCATCCCCCGCAGTGTGCACATTATATTATTTTATATATAAATATGTATCTATGCCTACAAAATGTATATTTTTTGGCAAAAAAATAAAATGTGTGTTTATGTACTATATTAACGGATTTTAGGTCAATAATAATGTAGCAGATAAACCGGAAGCATGACACAAAACATGTTTAAAATTACAATACGTTATTCAGATTGCGGTGTAGTTTAAGTTCCACTTTGTAACATAATTAGACGTATTTATTCTTCTAATCAATATTCCAGACGGAAATCGCGTAAACAACTTTCGTTAGAATTAAAATCTCTCCAGTGCGTGGAGATTACAACTGAATGAAGGATTCCTTTTGGTAGTTATTTCTGTACTTTTATTACTCATTAAACGTTCCTGATTCTTAAGCCCAAAACATTCATTACAAGTAATAAACGTTAAAGCTGAAATTAGCTGAATGATAGAAAAGAATCAAATATTTGTTTAAGCGATACCTCAGCCAATTTTAACCACCACTGTCTAATATATTCTCCCCAAAGTCGGTTTACAGCTGCACCTATGGGCGTTCATCACAATACATTATAGTCGCATGCCTGTGCCATAAACACCCTAAAATATCACTTTCAAAAATTAAACAAGAACGGACATTTATCTCATTGCAATTACAAATAATTGAAAATATATCATGTATAACATAAATTAATTGATTTCTGTCTGTTTTGGGGGTTTTTCTCTCTTATTTTTGCAGGTGGGGTTGTCGGTAGGTCACTATGATCCTGTTCATACTTGGTGAATACAGAACGAAAACCTAATGCCTTCACAGGCGGATCAATGTATACAACGGCCTTTTAAAGGGTTTGCTGCCATTGTAAGATGTTCACACAATAGCATCCTTTAAGGAAGAAAGGAAATGGCTTATTTAACGACGCACTCAACACATTTTATTTACGGTTATATGGCGTCGGATATATGATTAAGGACCACACAGAAATGAGAGAGGAAACCGCTGTTGCCACTTCATGGGCTACTCTTTTCGATTAGCAGCAAGGGATCTTTTATATGCACCATCCTACAGACAGGGTAGTACATACCACGACCTTTGTTAAACCAATTGTGGAGCACTGGCTTGAACGAGAAATAGCCCAATGGGCCCACCGACGGGAATCGATCCTAGATTGATCCCGCGTCAGGCGAGCGCTGTGGCACTGAGCTACGTCCCGCCCTAACATCCTTTAACGACCACAATTCTGTTTAACGACACCACTAGAGCACATTGATTAATTAATCATCGGCTATTGGATTTGGTACTTTGGTAAACTCGTAGTCATCAGAGAAAACCCGTTACATTTATCCTAATGCAGCAAGGGGTCTTTTAAATGCCCTTTGCCACAGGCAGGAAGGCACATATCACGGCCATTGACCAGTTGTGGTGCACTGGTTGGAACGAGAAACAAATCCCAATCAGTTGAATGGATCCACTGAGGTGGACCTAGTACAAAGACTTGGAAGATCAAAAATACATTTAATATACAGACACTGATATGCTATACAGAAACAATGGGCCGAATTTACGAAGCCCGTTTGTTTTTTAACGCAGGCGTTTAAGCATTGTAAATGTATTATAAGACATAAACCGGCGTTTAAGCATTGTAAATGTATTATAAGACATAACCAGGCGTTTAAGCATTGTAAATGTATTATAAGACATAAACAGGCGTTTAAGCATTGTAAATGTATTATAAGACATAAACAGGCTTTATAAATTCGGCCCATTATTTAATATTCCATTTTTGTAGTTAAAACGTCTCTGTTAGTCGGCAACATCTTAATGGCAACAATCTCAGGACAGTGTCTTTACACAAAAGGTGGAAATGGAGCGGGTCGTAGCCCAGTGGTAAACCACTCGTCTGATGTGCGGTCGGTCTAGGATCGATCCACGTCGGTAAAACCATTTTGCTATTTCTCATTCCAACGAGTGCACCACGACTGGTATATCAAAGGCCGTGATATGTGCTATCCTGTATGTGGGATGATGCATATAAAACAGCCCTTGCTATTAAAGGACAGACCCTAGTTTCAACCCGTGAAAATTAACACTAAGTTTAGTTAATCTACTAACCTGTAAGACATTTAGATAAAGATACAATTGAGTGAAACATGAGTGTGACTTTCAAATGGTGAAATACCCTTTAAAAATAGACAAAAACTCGACTCCATAACTGTTACTGCTCAGCCACACGTGCGTTTTTAAAAGTATGAGAAAGGTATTTTGTGATGTTAAAAACACCAGGATGACCAAAAACACTTCGAATGCACGGAAATGAATAACCTAAACAATAAAATGTAAGTAAAGTATGATTTCATTTATCAAAAACGGCTCTAACAGTAAAAAAAATGTCTTAGTGTTTAAAAACTAGGGTATGTCCCTTTAATGGAAACATGTGGCGGGTTTCCTCTCTAAGACTATATGTCAGAATTACCTGATGTTTGACATCCAATAGCCGATGATTAATAAAATAAGTGTCGTTAAAGAAAACAAACTGTAAGATGTGATATTTTATATGCAGTTATCTATAGACAGGAAATCTCGTGTCATGGCCGTTGATACACAGTGTTATCTCTGACCGTAATACATGTATAAATCATGTCTCACGCCTGTCGAAAACGTATCCCTGTCAGAGTTACAAGACCTGACTTGCCCTGAGAGCCAGACCCAGTTTTCAAGCCTGGATATGTCAGTTCTGGGGCACTGACTACTCCATCCGTTATCGAGAAGGTTGACTTTAAAACACCCTTCTGTTCGAAAGGTTGACTTTAAAACACCCTTCTGTTCGAAAGTAGTATTCTATGTGGAAGAAGTGGGGCTTTTATTATCACATTTTTGGTACGAGGTGTTCAAGTTTACTTTGTTCAACAACACCAATAGAGCACATTAATTTATTAATCATCGGCTATTGGATATTAAACATTTGGTAATTTTGACGTATAATATTAGAGAGGAAACCTGCTGTATTTTTCCATTTGTAGCAAGGGATCTTTTATATGCACCACCCCACAGACAGAACAGCACATACCACAGCTTCTCATATACCAGTGGTGGTGCACTGGTTGAAAACGAGAAATAGGCCAATGGGCCCACCGACGGGGATCGATCCTTGACCGACTGCGTTTCAGCCTAGCGCTTTACCACTGGTGCGAGATGTACACCAGTGGTAGAGTGTTCGCCGGAGGTACCATGGGTCCTAAGATCGACCGCTTCAGGTGGTAGCATTGTATATTCCGCCATTTCAACCAGTACCCCACGTCTGGTTTCTTGTGCTGTATGTCAAAAACCCCATTAAAGTCGGTTTGCTGAAAGACATCACTAGAGCAGACTGATTAATTAATCGTTGGCTATTTGTTAATTTTGGCACGCAGTCTTCACAGGAAACTCGCTAAATGTTTGAAGCCCAAAGGGATATTTTATATGCACGTTTGTCATAGAAAGGACAGGACATACCACGGCCTTTGATATACCAGTCGTGAAGCACTGGTTGAAACAGAAGAAAAAACAGGTTTGTGGAAAATTATATACAAATACCTTGCTATTTGTCGTTCTAGTCAGTGCACCACGACTGGTATATCAAAGGTCGTGGTATGTGCTATCCTATCTGTGGGATGATGTAAATTACAGATCCCTTGCTACTAATGAAAAAATGTAGCGGTTTCCTCACTAAGACTATATGTAAAATATGTAAATCAATGTGTTCTAGTGGTGTCGTTAAACAAAACAAACACACTTTAAATACCTTGTTGGTGTTTGGTTTGAGAAGCATGTGTCGGGAGCGGGTTTCCTTTCTCACTACAATGACCAATTGTCGCAATAACCATATTTGGACACCAAATATCCGTAGCTTTAGAATATGCCATTCAAAGTAAACCGTTTCATTACATTTCCATCACACTTATTTTCGTGCTATGTCCAATTAAGGTTCAAGCACGCTGTCCTTGACTGGCTGTCCAAGACAGTGGGTTAGTGGTTAGTTGTTTGTGGTTAGTGAGAGAGAAGTCGGTGTAGTGGTTTTACACCTACCCATTAAATCGTTAAACTTGTTTTGGATGGAAGCCGGTATTGTGATGCGAACCCAGTACCTACCAGCATTAGTAAAGCGCTAACCTGATACGATCTAGGATCGATCTCCATCAGTGGGCCCATGGGTTATTTCTTGTTCCAACCGGTGCTCAATAACTGGAGTAACAAAGGTCGTAGTATGTGCCATCCTGTCTGTGGAGTGATGCATGTACAAAATTCCTTGTTGTTAATCAAAAACATTAGCCCGTGGAGTAGCGGCTGAGGGTTTCTTCTCTCTTTATCTGTGTTATCCTTAACCATATTGCCGACGCCATGTAACCGTAAATAAAAAAGTGTTGAGTGCGTCGTTAAATAAAGCATTTCCTTTCGGGGGTTTCTGGGTGTGGGTTGTTTTATTCTTGATTCAGCTTAATATCTGATATTACGCATTTTTATACCTACCTCATATAATCCCTATAAATTCATATCTCAAGGACAGTGTAGTCCAACGATAACTAAATGTTAAATGTTTAGTAATATGTCAATACTGATTGCTTCCCACGTGGAATTAGTTTACTGAAGAAGGCCACGTTTATCCAGCTGCCTTGTTATATTAACATAAAAACTGTGTCTAAGTACGCGTCGATAAACCGGGAGACCCCTGACTGCTAAATAAAACATCTCCCCATGAAATTTAATCTTTTATGGACGTTCCTGAGCTCAAAAACAAACAAGAATATTTTACGATTTAAGAATAAATGTTTTTATGAGTATTTCTTAAAATCTGCCGTCTTAGAATTAATCGTTCTGGTCTGACAAGATAGCTCATCAAGTAGGTAAACCAGAAGCAAACATTCTTAAAGATTAACGATATAAACAGATACACACGTCTTTTCGTAAACAGATTAGTTGGGCAAACGGATAAAGATAAAAATAAAGTGTGAACAAAAATGTCTTCCCCTTTAATAAGTTTTTATATGGATGTTTGAAACTTGTTTGAGGTTAGTTTGTGCATATATTTGTTCAAATGGGGGCGGGACGTAGTCCAGTGGTAAAGCGCTCGCTTGATGCGCTGTCGGTTTAGGATCGATCCCCGTCGGTGGGCCCATGGGGCTATTTTTCGTTGCAGCCAGTGCACCACAACTGGTATATCAAAGGCCGTGGTATGTGCTATCCGGTCTATGGGATGGTGCATATAAAATATCCCTTGCTACTAATGGAAAAATGTAGCAGGTTTTCTCTCTAAGACTATATGTCAAAATTAACCAATGTCTGACATCCAATAGCCGATGATTAATAAATCAATGTGCTCTAGTGGTATCGTAAAACAAAACAAACTTTAACTTATCCTATCCTATCTTATCCTATCATATCATATGATTATGCTTGTTCCAATATGGATTACGTGGATAGGGGGAAGGGTTTGGAGATGTAGTACTGTTTTGTGTACCCACCAAAGGTTGAAGTTTAAACTCTGTTTTGTTTAATGTGTACTTTTTGTCGCTGAAAAAGTGCTTTTAGTTGGAAACATTTTTACAATACCAGCGACAGTCTCCTTAACGACCTCACTACAGCGCATCGATCATCGGTTATTGGATGTCTAAAAACATGGTGCTTTTTGACACGAAGTCTTAAAGGAAAACCCGGTTCCTTTTGCCATTAGCAGCAAGGATGATAGGATTGGAGATGCGAACCTATTAACCCACAGCCTTAACGACGACGACTACGCGAGTACGTGTCCGAGGTCAGTGCATGCCCAAACACCTCTCCATCGTCGCGGGTTTAGACTATTTCAGTTACAGTTTCCACGACAGTTGGGATGGGCTCGCCATTATAACAGCACTGAGATTCGCAAACACAATTGTACCTAACGTGGTGGTAACGAATGGATATTGCAAGACACAATTAGGTTTGAGCGTTTAAATCCCATAAAAGCTTTCAAACAGCTGGATACCAGGACAGAAATTGTGCGTGATGTTCCCCCGGTTAGACTGGTATTGAGTTCTGTGCTGTCATGCAATGGACTAAATAATTACGTAAGAGTTGTTATAGATGTATTCAAAGTGTGGACAGGATGGGGAATACGTCCTGATGCTTAATGGGTCTCCATAGGAATTGATTTTATACATGATTATGGAATAGTTAAAATTAGTTTAAAGAGACAATTAGATCACACTGATTTATTAATCATCGGCTAGTGGATGTCAAACATTTGGTAATTTTGACATATAGTCTTAGAAAAGAAACCCGCTACATTTTGCCATTAGTAGCAAGGGTTATTCTATATGCACCATCCCACAGAGAGAGGATAGCACATACCACGGTCTTTGATATATCATTCGTGGTGCACTGGCTGGAACGAGAAATAGCCCAGTTGGTCAGTCGACGAACAGGATTATGGTGCAATCATGTACTTTACAAGTAGATATTTAGATAAATAAATAGATGTATGTATATATGTTACCAAATGTTTGACATGTACTGAAGTATGTTAAAGTTTATTTTGTTTAACGACACCACTAGAACACATTGATTTATTAATCATTGACTACTGGATGTCAAACATTTGATAATTTTGACATATAGTCGTAGAGAGAAAACCCGCTACATTTTTCCATTAATAGCAAGGGATCTTTTATACAGACAGGATTGCACATACCACGGCCTTTGATAAACCAGTCATGGAGCACTGGCTGGAACGAGAAATAACCCAACGGTCCCACCGACGGTGATCGATCCCAAACCGCGCATCAAGCGAGCGCCTTTCCACTGGGTATGTATGTATGTAAAACCAACCAACACAAAACCCCAACTAACACAAAAACAAAAACAATCTTCCTACAATGAATGTATCTATCCAAATGCCGCCAAAACAAATATTGAGTTCTAAAACAGATCTGTTACATATCGATATTAAATTGTAAACTTACGAAAGACAAAACAAAACGTCTAAACTCAGACGCGATGTTTTTGTTACAGTATGAGGAATTGAGGTGTTCAAATAATAGAATACTCAGACGCGATGTTTTTGTTACAGTATGACGAATTGAGGTGTTCAAATAATAGAATACTTTCTATAACAAAAAACGGCTTCCGTAGTTTGGCGGACATAATTGCGCAATAAGTCAGATTTTGACATATGTCAGGAAGCATCGAGAAACCCCACATTTTCACAAGCTCTTCGAAGTATTATCATGTCACAAAGAAGGTAATTTTAAAGACCTCCATAATTACCACTGTTGTCTCGTGTTTTGTAAGTCAGTTTAGATGAAACGATAAGAGTGCGTTTGACTTTTCTTCATATCAGACACGAAAACCTTTTGATATTCGAGACAAGCGATTGAAAACAAGCCGAAAATGCTTTGAAGCTGTTACTGATTGGTTAGGGTTTTTTCTTTCTCTTTTGTATTAAAGAAAGGAATTTTTAAATGGTCCAAATAGTCACACGTCAGAACATAACTTCTAGCGTAAGCAGACTATTAAATAATCTTCAATGTGGGTGTTAGTGCGTTGGAGTCCTTCACAAGTATTGATGGTGCGATCTAAACAAAGAAAGAAAGACATGTTTTATTTAACGACACACTCAACACATTTTGTCTACGGGTATACGGCGTCTAACATATGGTTAAGGATCACACAGTTAATGCGAAAGGAAACCCGCTACCGCCACGCAATGGGCTACTCTTTCCGATTAGCAGCAAAGGATCTTTTATATGCAGCATCCCACAGCAAGGTTAGTACATACCACAGCCTTTGATATACCAGTCGTGGTGCACCGGCTGTAACGAGAAATAACCCAATAGACGCGATCTAAATATGGCTAGCCAAAAGATATATACTGATGGAAAGACATCAGGAACAGAATAGAACTTTATTACACTCAGGCCGTTCCACAACGGTGTTAGGGGAACATACATAATTAATCAATTGAATAAAAATGACAAGATGGTTTATACGAGAATCAAATAATAATAAAATATAGTAATACACATAAATAATAACAGAAAATATTGACTGCAACCATAGAAACAACAAGCCACATCCATAGTATGAGGAAGTTAACAGGTTTCCGTCAGTCACACATCACTGACATTCAGTCCCACGTTTAATCTCTGTATTTTATTCAGGTATAACTACTCTAGTAGTGGGTAAGTTTGGTCTCAGATACCAGGTGTTCCCTTATTTCTTTCCGTCAGTATACAGTTTTACTCCATGAAGAAACCTTAAAAGTAATTAAATAAAGTTTGTATGAACGATCGACGATAGAGTAATAACAAAAGAAACGATGATGGTGACGACATTGTAGATGATGATGATGACGATGATAATGATGATAACGACGACGACGTTGATGATGATGATAATGATGACTATGACAGTTGTGATGCTGATGACGACTATAATAACGCTGCTGCTGCTGCTGCTGCTGCTGCTGCTGCTGCTGCTGATGATGATGATGATGACAAAGACAGTTAACATAATATTGATTATGACGTTGATAGTTGCAGGTCATCTGTTATAAGTAATCTGTTCTGGGCATATTTACCTCACTTTTAAATAATAGACTGCTTAATTGATCAGAAAATAATATTGTGACAGATGCACAGTTTGGTTTTAAACTTGGTTATGGTACAACTGATGCTATATTTGCTCTTCATTATCTGATTTCGAAAGCGTTAGGATGTAAGAAGAAGCTGTCTTGTTGTTTTATTGATTACAGAAAAGCCCTTGACCGTATAAATAGATATAAGCTATCATTTAAATTAGCCCGAAACGGTATCACAGGGAAAATTCATACTATTATTAAATCTATGTATAAGGTCTTAAAGACTTGTGTAAAATCTTCTTTTTTTTGTTACTTTTTCAGTAGTAACACAGGACTTATGCAAGGCGAAGTCTTGTCACCATTTTTATCTTCATTGTATGTAAATGATTTTGAGAACGAGTTAATTAAAGGTTCTAGTGAACCGATGTGTATACAACATATTTCACTGTTTCTTTTAATGTACGCAGACGGTACTGTGCTGCTGTCAGAGTCTGTTGATGGTCTGCAGAAAATATTAAATTCGTTATATACTTATAGTACTAAATGGAATATTGATGTAAATATAGAACAAAAATTGTTGTATTCAGAAACAGGGAAAAAATTACTACTAAAGGAAAATGGACTTACAATGACAATATAATCCAAGTGCTTGACAGTGTTAATTATCTTGGATTAACCTTAAATTATAAAAACTCAAATATTAACTGCTTTACAAGGCAGAAAAACCATGGGTCATATCCTCAGACTATGTAATAATCTATCACTTAATAAGGAAACACAGTTACATGTTTTTGATACTGTTATATCTAGTGTGTTCTGCTATGGTCGTGATGTATGGGATTTTGACCCAGCTCATGATGTAGATTGTATCTTGAAATCAATATTATTATGATGATATGTTAGAAAGTCAGGAATTGTTCAACTGGCTGGCTACACCATGCAAAACATTTATTATTATCTGAAGGATTTGGAGATGTATGGTTTAATCAGCAACTTGATAATCAGGTAATATTTATAAAAAGAGTTAACATGCGCCTGCCAGATCACTGTATTCAAGAAAAAACAAATCGTTGAACAATTCACCAAATTGTAATATTTTAAGGCATTTCTTTTTGTTTTCATTATTATCTGAGGATATCATTACCAATTTGTTATTCATCTCTTATCACAAAATTTCGTGTTTCATCGCACTAATTACTCATTGAACAACGAAGGTATTGTGGAACTGAACGATCACAGAGAAAATATCGTATGTGTAATCGGGATAACATTGAAGATGAATTTAATTTTATTTTATATGTCCATTGTATTTGCATATTCGCATATTGTATGTAAACAAATATTACTGGTTAAGACCGTCTGTTTTTAAATTAATACAATTACTGTCTGTTCAGAATAGAAAACAACTTTGTAACCTTGGAAAATATTTAAAATATGCATTACATTTAAGATTACAGCATGTATAACTGTCCATCCTCGAAATACACATCCACTTGTTTATGTTTATGCTGATGATTATTTATATATGACTTATAATATTGTATATAACTGTATGCTTATGAGCCACACGGCTTAAAGTAAATAAATACATGTAACGCGTCTATTTTAATATGCTATTGTGAACAAAAGGATCAGAATGACTGTTTTACGAATTACTGTTTGATGGATGATGAGTCGGTTGGGACACGTTTTCATGGGTCTGTCCTGAGTTTGCAGCCATTGTAACATGTTTTCCACTAACATGTTAAATACATTATGTTTAAAATGTCAGTGTGTATATAATATGTTTCTTGTAATCATAATGTTTAAAATGTCAGTGTTTATATAATATGTTTCTTGTAATCATAATGTTTAAAATGTCAGTGTTTATATAATATGTTTCTTGTAATCATAATGTTTAAAATGTCAGTGTGTATATAATATGTTTCTTGTAATCATAATGTTTAAAATGTCAGTGTTTATATAATATGTTTCTTGTAATCATAATGTTTAAAATGTCAGTGTGTATATAATATGTTTCTTGTAATCATGTTTAAAATGTCAGTGTTTATATAATATGTTTCTTGTAATCATAATGTTTAAAATGTCAGTGTGTATATAATATGTTTCTTGTAATCATGTTTAAAATGTCAGTGTGTATATAATATGTTTCTTCTAATCATAATGTTTAAAATGTCAGTTTAAAATGTCAGTGTGTATATAATATGTTTCTTGTAACCATAATGTTTAAAATGTCAGTGTGTATATAATATGTTTCTTGTAATCATAATGTTTAAAATGTCAGTTTGTATATAATATGTTTCTTGTAATCATAATGTTTAAAATGTCAGTGTGTATATAATATGTTTCTTGTAATCATAATGTTTAAAATGTCAGTGTTTATATAATATGTTTCTTGTAATCATAATGTTTAAAATGTCAGTGTGTATATAATATGTTTCTTGTAATCATGTTTAAAATGTCAGTGTTTATATAATATGTTTCTTGTAATCATAATGTTTAAAATGTCAGTGTGTATATAATATGTTTCTTGTAATCATGTTTAAAATGTCAGTGTGTATATAATATGTTTCTTCTAATCATAATGTTTAAAATGTCAGTTTAAAATGTCAGTGTGTATATAATATGTTTCTTGTAACCATAATGTTTAAAATGTCAGTGTGTATATAATATGTTTCTTGTAATCATAATGTTTAAAATGTCAGTGTGTATATAATATGTTTCTTGTAATCATAATGTTTAAAATGTCAGTGTGTATATAATATGTTTCTTGTAATCATAATGTTTAAAATGTCAGTGTGTATATAATATGTTTCTTGTAATCATAATGTTTGAAGTAGCCCAAACTGTAATTCAGGTTCAAATAATTTCGTAGTACAAAAACATTTATATTAGGAAGTAGCACGAGATTTGAGCTGCAACAAACATGGAGACGACCAAAACCATATTGGATATACACACTGATATTATAAACAATAAACTGTATTCAAAATGTCACTTTAGTTGTTAAAAAGGTTTTAGTATTTGGAAATATGTTCCAATGGTTGTTAGTCTACAATAGTTCCTTTAAAGACATGTTATTAAATATTGTTTTAATTCATTTCATTTTTTATACATTTTAATTAATATTATTTTAGTGCCCCCTCAAAAAAAACCCAGCCGCCTTTCTCTCTCTCTCTCTCTCTCTCTCTCTCTCTCTCTCTCTCTCTCTCTCTCTCTCTCTCTCTCTCTCTCTCTCTCTCTCTCGTATATATATATATATATATATATATATATATATATATATATATATATATATCTTTCTGGGATGTCGTTAAACAAATAGGTATTTCCTTTCCTTTGTTTACGGGCTGTCTATTATTTATTTCCGTATCTTACAAAGATTAATATATTTATAACACCAACTTGGTTCAAGTCTGATAGCAACCACAATACACTGAAGTAAGTGATGATGCTATCATCAACTTTGGCACTCTTTTTTTCTTTCTTATTTTGTTGCAGGTATTTTCCACTAAAGCTGTTTAACTGCTGATAAAAGTGATTTCTTTTTCTATACATGAAAACCTCAACGAACTTGTTGTTTATTTACGAATGGTAACAAAGTTTAATGAAAGTAGGTGCGGATTTAAGGTGGGGGTGATGTGGATGCGTGCCCGACGACCAGGACGTAGATTTTTAAAATATACTTTTTTAGGAACGATGACAAGTCACATGATGGGAAGGTTCTGCGTGTCGACCTTCATGAAGGTACTAATGGACAGATACAAATTTCAGTCTAGCGGTGATTCCGATAAGCCACAAGGCGATTATACGAACCCGTTATCTTAGACCTGGAATAACAGGACACTTTAGACACAGTCTGCTTACAAGAGTTCCACATAATTAAACAGTGAACCCAGCAGAAAGAAATCTCGCTTCCTCGGTTCACAAACGTCGATTACAATTATGCTCTAATGAACGCGGTGTGAAGAAGGAGAGAAAAGGAAAATTCCTGAAAGTCTTTGACTCCATGCTGACCTGTCTGACACCAAAAATTCTTTGACTGCTGCGAGGCGCTCCGCTTATTCGATTACCGGCTTACTGAACTAAATGATCAAAAAGGTTGCAGTTGCAAGATTCGAGAACCAATTTAGCCACGAGACGGAGGTGCTGTCTATCTGGTTGCCTTACCACATACCAAATATGTCAGACTAAGTGCATAATTGTCGAACGACGATAAGGTTAATCATGGTAAATGGTAATCTGGTTTCATCACTAGAAACAAGTCTGGTGCGTTGATAGGTTATCTTCGTATATCTTTATATATATATATAGTTTTCTTTCTTTTTTCTCGATTTGTTCTTTTGAAAGTAGTGGTTTTTGTTGTTGTTGTTTTGGTGTGTATTTGTGTTGGGGGGGGGGGGGATTTTTTGTTGCTTTTGTTTTTGGGGGTTTTTTTTGTGGGAGTTGGGTTTTTTATGACGTTTGAGAATATTATTAATAGCTGATTAAATGTATTTATTTCAAATTATTATTAAAACTAAATTGCGGCTAAAAGAAACTGGTTTAACATTAGGACACAGTTTTAAGAGTTGGTCAGATTATAGCAAAATATTATTGTTTTTAAGAATAGTATTCAGCCAAACATTAAATAAATAAATAAATAAATAAATAAAATACCGCAGTGTCTTTTCCAGCAAGACAACCACGACGTTTTTAAACTATAAAATTATTGTTGTTGTATTTTAGCATACTCGACCATAATGACTGAATACCTTGGAAGGCGTGAGTGAAAGTAATTGATGACTGGTATCATTGTGAATCATTTAGTTCAGTCCTCCGGGGATCCAGTGATAATGTCCTGACCTTTGTTCGTGTCCAAGCATCGTTCTCTTTATAAAAAAACAAATGTTTTAATGTGTATAGTGTCTATAACAATATAAAATATTTACAGCCATATCTAGACAAGTTAAAATACAATTATTAACAAATACTTATTACCATAATAAGAGCTATCAAAACACTTATTCGTAAAATAAAAACCGATAACCATATATATATTTGTATTCACGAACAATCGAATTTTTCCTTTAAATTAAAGAAATATTTTAAAAGATGAAAAAGGAAGTAAAGCGATTTATCAATTATTGAACAGAAATAAGTCAATTCCTACTTTACAAATAAAATATTCTGAACTGGGTTGCACGTTTTGTATACAAATATAGGGATATTATAACAACTTACCATTTTCACTTTTAAAAGACCCATCTTTAATGTGGTTTCGATATAACATTTGGTACATTTAATATTTTTTACATAAAATAAAATGTATCGATTCTGATATTTGTAACTTTTGTTATATTCAACCAGAAGAATGGGAATATCTACTTTATAATTGCTCAAATGTTTCTGAAGTCTAAACAAAACTGTTGAACATTTAACACAACCAAAGTGAACATATTTAATTAGATAAAAATACTGTTTTGTTTGGACTTCTAAATAACAAATATTGATTTATTAATTGGCTAATTATTAATGTAAAATACTATATAGAATGAAAGTTTCAAAAGGCCAGACTAAGTATTGAGACTAAATAAAATACAATACGTGTATATATATATATATATATATATATATATATATATATATATATATATATATATATATATATATATATATAATGATTTGATCTGATAGCCTAATATTAATTTTGTTTGCGTAGACCAAAACGTTTGAGAAACATTTGAACGCATTCTAGACTGTCGCACCAAGCTATACCTCATTTGGGTTGGACTACAGTATTTGGAAAATAATTTTGAACAAAATCTAAATTTTGGGTCCAAATTTAGAACCAAGCCCAGGAATGAATCAATAACTAACACTTCGTTGACCTTGATCTTCTAAAAGAGAAGGGCCGCCATAAACAGCATTAAGTTCTGCTATGTAATCCCAATGGGTTGCACATTATTAACGCACGATGAAATCAGAAATAACATATCTATTCTCCTAGGGCGGATGGTGTGTAAATGTCTTTCATAAATGGTCCCCTGACGGGCGAGACGTGTGAAAAAGGGTTTTTCGTCTGCTACAGAAGATGACTATGGAATCTGAAGGCTATAACAATCAGACAGATGATTCTATAGTATGTGCGTACTGAACACATACATGAGTGGGATCAGCCACAAACCATACAAATAATTAAGTCAGAAAAAATAATTTTAGACGAGCGCGTCTTAATGTACAAGTATATTCAGAGACGGGTGCACAATTTTTCTAGGGAGGGACTAAAGTTTTGAAAATTCACACTTACGATATTTCAACCTCCACTAGTATATTTAATATAGTGTAATATTCTCCAAGTACACCCATGGCCAGTCGAATTCAAGTGTTGCACACGGCCTACGACAAACATTAGGACGGAAAAAACACCTTGTTTATAAAGACATTGTTATTCTAAATGTTTAATGTGTAATTTTCGTCATCAAAAAGACAGAAATATCTGACAATGGAAGCAAACTATGATTTTAATTTTAATTTAATTTTATCTGGGATACCTGTTTGATACCTGCTTTTTATACATTGGTTTACTAACCAGGGCACAGTTCTTTACACTCTGTTTTAATTTAACTGTTGAATTTTTATATTGATGTTGATCATCACTTTATTTGTTTGCATTACCATAGTTCGTGCTGGGGTGTCGATAAACATTCATTCATTCATTCATTTTACTAACCAGGGTTAATTTAACTATGCTTTGAACAATCGGGCCCATGTGTGTCCGTGTTCTTCAATGGAAATATTGTTTAATCAGTGTTTGACAAATCCACTAACCCTCGACCCTAGCTAATGATCTTTTGCCTGGGCGAGTGGAAATTATCAACTATATCAGTAAAATAAATAGGGCACTAGCCAAAGCTTCTACGAGGGCTAGTGATTTCTTCTTTTAATAAAGCTTATTGACCCCAGAAATCAAATATAGTAGTGCCAGGGATCTGTTGTATATATGCATGAACAAAACAAACCTGGGAAGATTCCATATTATTTACAGAAATATGCCTTAACGCTTAGTGGTGTAGCGGCACGTTACAAAGTACAGAAATATTTATCAAATTGCTGTTTAACAGTGATGTACTTTTAATGACAACAAAACAATTTTGTACAAACTCTTAGTACCGAGTACAAATTCACAGCGATTAAAGGGACATTCTTGAGTTTGCTTCATTGTAAAATGTTTCCTACTAATAAAATATTTCTACGATTAAACTTAAATATTAAATATATTTTCTTGTTTAGAATATCAATGTGTTTCTCGTCGTCTTAATATTTGTAAGAAGCCCAAACTGGATGTTGTCTTCAAATAATTCCGTACGTACGAAAACAAATATTTTAGGAAATAAAATGAAATTTACGCTAGTACAAATATTAGAACGATCAAAAATACGTTTAATATACAGCCACTAATATTTCATGCAGGAAAATATATTTGATATGAAATTACAATCGTTAAAAAGTCTTGTTAGTCGATTAAATCTTTAAAATTGCATCAAACTCAGGAATGTCCCTTTAATGAACCTGGCTTGACCTGGCGTTAGGGATGTTCCTTCCAGGCCACTAAATGTTAATCATATTAATGCACTTAATGAAACGAAGCATCTCTGTGGGCTTACTGTAGCGAAAATGCGAATAATTGGCAGCATAATGCGCTTAATGACATCCGAAATCGCCATTCAGATAGCATATTCGCGTCTTTAATTATAATCCCTATATGCCAGGTAGAATCACCGAGAGAATAAACTAAATGCTCAGAAAATATCCTGTTTACCAACAATCTGATTAAAATTAGCTCTACTGGGTCTACCCTGGTAGATCTAACAGCATTGCATGGACTCCCATGTCCAGGTGACATTTCATCTATAATTAACAATTCAAATATCGACCAATTACATTTCGCCGTTTATAGCGTTATTCAGGAGCATACAAATTCTAAAAATATCGGGCGATACTATTTATGTAATAGGCGAACTTGTTGCTCTATTTCAACATTAAAACAACAGGGGCGGGGGAGTGCAGTAATAAACTCTGGATTGTATACTAGTATAAACAGATTTTATGGCTATACCATCACGGGTTTTTTTTTGTCTTGAAACGAAGTTTATATAAAAGTTTCCGGCATACTTCGTAATTCACCCGAATCATTTCGTATACCCTCGGCATCATCCCGAATGTTTTCAAATTCTTTTTAAATCACTGGCATGATTTTGCACGTAAGGTTTTGATTGGTCGAATGAAAGGTCAACTGGACATGAGCTCCAACGGGCTGCTGTTAGATCCACATGTAATAGTGGAGCTAATTTTAATTAGATTGGTTTACCTAGTACATATATTATAGAACAATGTGTAAATGGTGGTGTTGTCTTGTAGACAGTTTTTAGTCAGTTTTAAATAAATATAAGTCCTCGCATATACATGTGTGTGTGTGTGTGTGTGTGTGTGTGTGTGTGTGTGTGTGTGTGTTTATATATATATATATATATATATATATATATATATATATCTGTGTGTGTGTGTGTGTGTGTGTGTGTGTGTGTGTACACATATGTATATATGTATATGCATGTGTATATGTGTATTTGTGTCTATCTATCTATCTATCTATCTATCTACATGTGTATATATATGTATATATATAAACTCACAAACTATTTCGATGTCCCCTTCAAGTTCGAGTTATCGAAGTTTGACTCTCTCTCTCTCTCTCTCTCTCTCTCTCTCTCTCTCTCTCTCTCTCTCTCTCTCTCTCTCTCTCTCTCTCTCTCTCTCTTTGTATACGTGTGTGTGTGTGTGTGTTTGTGTGTGTACGTGTGTACGTATGTGTGTGTATGTGTGTAGTGTGGGAGTGTGTGTCTGAAGAGGGTGTATGTCTGTGTGTACGAGCGTGTGTATTTGTATGTGTTTGAACACCATTATACCTGTTTCTCACAATGAAATAACCGGTGTACGTACGAATTAACTGCTTTAGTGCACGCATGCTATAAAACGAACAATATCATACAGCTGGTTCTCCCTGGGATTATTTTGTTTCTGGATCCGTTACTAGCATATACAGGCCTACATATGTTTTCTCAAATATAACACTGTTTTCTTTACCGTGTGCAACTGCTAACCAGTTATGAAACATGCCTGTGTAAACACGTCATGCTAAGCCACTGCAGGTTAGGCTAGTTTGATGTAAGATACCATTATACACGTTTTACGACTATAGCGTTACAAACGATACTGAACGTTGTTTCCTAATATCACGAAAGCCCTATTGGTGTAAACAAAATAGAAACTAGGAAAACAGATTAGCAGATGTTACGGGCTTTGTTTCATACAGAACTCAATCAACTGTTTAATTACATAACATTGAAATATTGTAACATTAAGCCCACGTATTGTTACCATGTGATAACAACCGGAAACGCGCATCGTAGGAAATGTTGGTGTAATATACTGCGTAATGTTTTGTTGCTGGGGGCGTTTGAACATATGGTGATGTACTGTGATCCAAGATGTTCGTACATTTATGTATGCTTGTCACTATGGCAATTTATGTGTGTGGGGAAAGAAAAGAGTGTTTATTTAACGACATTTCAGAACTCTTTAAACTTCGGTCATTTGGTGTCAAGAATAAAAAAAGGATTATTTTTGGCAACAGTGGAGTGTTCAGGAGGCGAAATATTTCACTGGTACCATCATATCGTCTTCTATAATATCACATTAATTTAACTTTAGGCGCAAAAAAACCCCAACCAGGTTGGGATGGGAAAATGAGATCGAGTCCATCGAGTGAATTTGATACTTTGACCCAACTGTGCCTCGGGCAAACGCTCTATATTGAGTGAGCTAGATCCCGCCTCGGAGTAGAACAAAGGAAACCCGTTATTCTTATCGAATAGCAGTAAAGGATTTTGATATGCTTATCCCCATGGAAAGAAAAGTGCATTTATCCTGCAATCACTATATATATTGTCAAGATATGACGATTAGATACATTTCATAGCTTTTTGGGACTGAATTACTGAATATCTAGTTATTATCACAAAAGGAATGTTATATTGTTACTTATTCTTTTATTTTCAGTTGATTATTTTGTAAAATTTATTTTTAAAACCGTTTTGCAGACAATTTTTAATTTAAAAATAAGAAATAAATTGTTGTTATTTAGGAACTATTTTGTTTTTGTGTATGGATATTGTAAACGAAACGGCTTTCAACATTTGTTGTCTTTCTACTCTGGAAAACGGTAAATGAAATAAAACGGTTCATTTCATTAATGTTTCGTTTTATGTGGATTGCAGGAGACATAAAATAACTGGTTAGTGTCTTAGGATATCGGTCACATTGAACGCTTCAGTGTGGCGGGCCGAGGGCGTGGGGGGGGGGGGGGGGGGAGGGGGAGAGAGAGGGGAAGTCAGACTTAAGCTCAACCTACGGCCGAAACTGCCTACGCCTAACACCCCTATTTACCAGCCTCCACTACACACCACTCGCCTCACCCGCCCAACCATTGCCCGCTCCGTTTCCAACACCCCCATAATTTGTTTGCCAACTAAAAATGGGGGGGGGGGGGGGGGGGGAATAATAATATTATGTCTCACCGAAAGGGAGAGACTAGGAAGGTAAAAAAGCGCATATGCCTGTCGATAGCACATTTGGTTATTTATCATTCTAAACCGTGCACCACGACTTGTTTATCAGGTATGTGCTGTCCTGTTTCTGGGATGGTGCATATAACAGATCCCTTGCTGCTAACGACAAAATGTAGTGTTTCCTGAGACTTTATGTCAAAAATTGCCATAATATGTTTGACATCCAATAGCCGATGATTAATAAATCAGTGCTCTAGTGGTGTCGTTAAACAAAACAAACTTTAACTTTAGCCACTACAGCACCGAGGCTGGCTATGGGTACACCGAGTCGGACATAATAGTATATCTTTTGGTGCATCATTTGTTTTTTGTTTGTTTTTTTCAATATTCATACCGACCAGATCCTTTTGTTAGATGTGCAATTGTGACGACTTTTGAGAAGTGCATCAAAATCCATTAGGAATGAAATACACTAAGACTAACGGTGAACTAATCCGGATTTCCTCCGGGCCCTGGACATAACAAAAGCTTAAAGATTACAAACCCATATAGGAACTATAATGAAAAGCGACTTGGGGGAGAAATGATATCGTCTTTTATTCCCCATCACGTAATCACAATGTCTGCACCGACTCACCTGCCCGCGGACACCAGATGCACGCTTCATTAGTGAGTCCATTTGTAATCCCCGGAAGATGTGTCCAAGACAGGCATGCTTGAGTCTTTTGTGGATGTAAGCATGTCGCATATGGTTGGTTAATTAACTGATTGATAGACACACATTAAAACGGGGTGTATTATAAATCAGTGGTAACGATTCAGATGTTTTAGGAGGGTTTTAAACTCTAGACACATTTTAATTTTTTTGGAATTAATGAGATATTGACCCGTAGAATATGGCATACCGGTTGTGTTTTGTTCTGTGTGGGTGGGGTTTTTTTTTGTTGTTGTTGTTGTTGTTGTTTTGGGTTTGGGGTTTTTTTTTTTTGGGGGGGGGGGGGTTGTTGTATTTTTGTTTGTTTTTTGGGGGTTTTATGGTGTTTTGTTTAGTTTTTTGTTGTTGTTTTGGGGTTTTTTGTTGTTTTTTTTGTTTGTTTTGTATTGGGTTTTTTTGGTTTTTTGTTGTTGTTGTTTGTTTTGGGGGGTTTTTGGGGCGGGGGGGGGGGTGTTGCTAAACATATCTTCGAGTTCGTACTCGAAAATCTAAAGACTAGATTTCTAAGACAAATTATTTTTTTTCTTTGTTTTTTGTTCAATAAAGAGTTTTTGCTTAAATGTGAATACAAGTATTTTTCAAAGGGGATGCAAAATGTTTTAAACATGAATTTTTTAATTTGCATTTCATGTTCAAAAATTCAAAGGCGTACACACCCCGCCTCACACTCTCTTGCATCTCGGCCACACTCTTTTACACCCCATTCCCAATGTCTTACACCTAGCCCCACTGTACTGCATCCCACTTCCTAGATGCGTCTGGGAGTCGGAACTGTTTCCCGTTAACCAATATTCGGAATTTATATATATTATGTGCTTAGTCTTACATTAATCAGAGACTGCCAACCGAGAATCCCTCTAATAAATAAGACTACTATTTTCGGGTCTTAGGTCAGGAACATGGGTAAATATCTGTGATCTCCTGTCAGATATCACCCAGCCCTCGACACACGTTATGACACGGTCACGTTTTCGGGTTGCTACTCAAAGATAAGACTATGACAGACATACGTAATGTAAGATTTTACAAAAAGAAATCACAGGATGTTGATACTTATCAACTGGACGCATGCGGTGCGTAGAGGATAATAAACGAGTTACCAGTTATTATCAAATTTATGTTCCGAGTGAAATGATTTTCACTTGTTACGAGCTTCAACATGAGCGGCCATTAGATACCTTATATAACCGTAGACCACAATTATATACGCTATATGTTTCTATATAGTTAATAGCAATAGCACGTTTATTAATGTCAATAGGCCCGTGGAATTTTCATGCACCTTTGCCTGCCTTGGGGGGGGGGGGGGGGGGGGGGGCACCATATCCTGAAAAGAATAACAACCACTGTTGTTCAGTTGTTTTTCCCAGGACATTGGTTTAAACTAACGCACCCACTAAATCTGGCCAGAATACACCTATTTTACACACAAAGTACTATATTTGTATGGGCTGGAATTACCACCCCAAAAAAAGTCTTCAATGTTAACAGTTTATACATAATGAATGAATGAATGAATGAATGTTTAACGACACCCCAGCACGAAAAATACATCGGCTATTGGGTGTCAAACTATGGTAATGCAAATAAATAAAGTGATGATCAACATCAATAAAAAAATTCAAAACTTAAACAAAAACAGTGTAAAGAACTGTGCAAAAACACAAATATCACAGAATTTTACGGATACTGAATCTTACTCAAAACTTCAATTTTGTGCTGTATTGGCCATTCTCAAAAGAGAATGTTACACCCCTGCACCACGGTGAGGTTATAGCACACGCAGGGGCAGTTTATACATGTTTGCAAACTACATACTCTCCCCTGTCAACTGCAGTCTAACAGTTGGCACGTCAAACTGTCTGCCATAAAAAAAAAAGCACAGTTAAACACAAGACTACTTACAGTGAGGATATATTTCCGGTCAACTAAGTGGGAAGATAACTCATCTGTGGCCATTTAAGGTTCTAATAGACCAAATCAATTCCTATTGCCGATAATGTTAACGTTTACTAATAAAACTGATATAAAGCATCGTATCAGCACACCCAGGAAGTACAGCAATAGAAAGTGTGGCACCTCACATCTAATCTACCTGGAAGAAAATGGGGGGTCACGTATCATTTAAGAGATTTAATTAATGTTTTTAATAGCAACCATAATTTTTGCTGAAAATTCAAGTTCCATTTTTGGGGGTACCCCGCAGTAGTTTCAACCTCTGGTATATACTGGTATAACAACTGTGTAACAAATAAAAGTGTATTTATTTATTGTCAATGGATAATAGTATTTACACAAATAATCAATGTCACATATTAATACCAATCACACCCACGGCTGCTTTTACTCCGTATAGGCCTATATTTAACGGTGCACCTCGAACTTTGACACGGAACTCTCTTCTTTGGTACTATGCAACCTTAATGAGCGAGTGAAAGCGAGTTGCATGCGTTTTTATATAATGAGAGGACGCAACATCAACACCAAACAAATCAAGATGCTTAAAAGAACAAAAACGTCTTTTTTTTCAAACTTCATTTATTTACGTCACTTGTGTCCGCATGAATAGGCTAACTTGACGTTATTATCAGTAGTGTTAATTTCAGTGGACGGTGTGGAGTTGACGTGTATTTAATCAAATTGGATCAATGGCTTGAAATCGATGTGTAAACCGTTCAAGATAATAAGACCTTTAAATTTGTTATAGCCTCAAATACAGGTTCCGATACATGTATTTGTTTACCAAAAGCAAATAAAACAAATTATCTTCGGGATTGATTGTGTATAATAATCAAACAGCGGGTTTTTGTCATTCTTTTCACAGTGTTGTCATTCAATAATGCATAGGCTTGGAATTTCGAAGAAGCTTAAAATGCAGCTTGAAAGATCACTGGAAGATTGATTTATTTACAATTGTTCGAGTATAAGATGTGAGACAACTGGTTGTTTTTCTAGTCCATCTGAGCTAATTATGTGGCGATATGCGTTGGTGCCGTTATTATTCAGGGCCTCGTTAAATTCCTGTTTTCCCATTACGTTGGATGACGATCAGTTAATGGTTGTTGGAGGTTCTTGGATGTTGTTTTGTGTGTGTTAACGGGGGATGGGAGAGTTACCTTGAGGACTAAATAAACAAAACACGTCGATATAAAAGATTTTATTGCATGTTAAACAAGTTAGCTTGTCAAAGGATCAGAGTTTCTTTGATACAACAGTCGTGTTTATTTTAGCATTTTTTTAAAATGAAATAATAATACTGAAAGACATTTTTGTGTCAGTGTATAACTGAGATGAACATTTGTTCTTCACCTCTTTAAGCAAAATAATGGGTAAAATTTACAAAGCCTGTCTATCATCTTACATGCGTGTAACTACATGCATTTACAACATTTCAGGACATGCGCTTAAGAAAAACAAGCTTCGTAAATTGGGCCCAAAGTGTTGAAATATATAATCATGCCATATGCTTGTTATGGACGCATCACTTAACCAGATAGAATTCGAGCCCTGAATAATTGCAGTCTGTTGTAACAACACTATTTAAAGTTTTGCATTTGCAGCCACTATCATTTGCTATCTGTTGTCAGCCTACCAACCTCCAGCCTGTTATACGCACAAAGATTACAAGTATATTTTCTGTAAAGTCAAAATAGTCCTTTCTTCGCTTGTCTGCAATCACGTTTGCTTCTATTTATGGCTTTCATATTCTCATGAATTGTCACAAGGTATTTTACGTTTTAATGAAATAATTTTAATGTCTTGGTATTTCTTCATTAGATTCTCTGACAGATTGTTTTTACGTCACAACCAGTGTCCAACCACTAAGACACTGAAGGCGGTGTGCAGACAGAATGTTAACGAACAAAATGTCAATAGTCAATATGCCAATGGACAAAATGTGAATCGATAAAATGTCAAAGTGCCAAACTTGTTTATAGCATCATCACTTACTTCAGTGTATTGTGGTTGCTATCAGACTTGAACCAAATTGGTGTTATAAATATATTAATCTTTGTAAGATACGGAAATAAGTTTATTTGTTTAACGACACCACCCCAGCGAGAGAGAGAGAGAGAGAGAGAGAGAGAGAGAGAGAGAGAGAGAGAGAGAGAGAGAGAGAGAGAGAGAGACCTAGTATGTTTTAGAACTAGGGTTAGGTAAATCAAACTCTTTGCTCATTACAAAATTTTGTATAATTAAAGGATGCTCCACTGTTGGTTAAACGCCTTGACCATTAGCCAACCTGTGCTTGATTAAACGCCTTGACCATTAGCCAACCTGTGCTTGATTAAAACAAAATTAGAAATGAGTCATATGCATTTTTTTTTAAATCCATCATCGATGTTGTTTCCTTATTGAGAAAATTAAATACACGCTTATTGCTGTCAAATGTATGAAAGAGGTGTTTTGATTGGTCAAATGAAAGGTTATACAACAGAAAATGTTATTTTTTTAACAAATATATTTATAATCTGAAAGTTGATATTTTTACGTGGGTACTACTTTAATAGTTGAAATTTTGACTGTTAAAATTTTTCTCACTGACATTTTGACCATTGGCGTAAAAACCCTAATCAGAGAATCTGTCCACCGAGGGGAATCGAGCCTACGACTCAATCATCTTAGACGTACGCTCTACCGACTGAGCTAGATCCCTCCCCTTACTATAGTCTGTTTGCATGAAAAGGAAACCCATGACTGGTATCTCTATAATGAATAAAGTTAAAATTCGCATACAACTTATTAACTTTAATTCATACCAATTCTCGTAAAAAAAGAATAATATCTCTGTCAATAATAAAAAAAACCTTTAAAAATTACGATTAAGTTTTCTAGATTAAATGGTAAGTGGTAAAGCGCTCGCCTGATGCGCTGTCGGTTTAGGATCGATCCCCAACAAAATTGGGCTATTTCTCGTTCCAGCCAATGCACCACGACTAATATATCAAAGGCCATAGTATGTTCTGTTCTGTCTATGGGATGGTGCATATAAAATACCCCTTGCTACTAATGGAAAAATGTAACGGGTTTTCTCTCTAAGACTATATATCAAAATTACCAAATGTTTGACATCCAATAGCCGATGATTAATAAATCAATGTGCTCTAGTGGTGTTGTTAAACAAAACAATTCATCCCTGTATCAAAAAGCAACTGTTAACCTGTGGAATTTGATGCGGGTTTTTTTTTATTTACCCTGAAAATGCGAGTTGGTATGAGTTTAAAACTTGATTTTTTTTTAATTATATGAATTTTAACGTTATTTGTTATGGAATTACATACCAATTCATCGGTTCCCTTTTTATGCAAAGAAGCTGTAAAAAATTTTACGGGCAGATAGCGAAAGATCGGTCATTGCACTAGCCTACTCGTAATAAGTGTGGATTATATGCTTTTTACCCTTAGTGTTAGAAAGCGAGTGTTGTTACAACACTGAAAAAGTAAAGTGAATTAACCAAATTAAAAAAAATTATAATAATAAATATTTTAAAAAAATATAGGGATTGCTTTAGGTTTTTACTTTGTACAACTTCCACACTTGATAGGGTTAACCCTCCCACCTCTAGAACTTTTTCGATGTACCACTTATTCTAGTGGTGAGGATACAAAGGGTTAAAGTATTAAATTAAACGAACTTATAATCATTATCTGGAAAAATATTTGGCAAAATCTCAGTTTTGTGATCGATGAAATATAATTTCACTTGAACAACAAACTGAGTTGTTATCACTTAGTTTAGGAAATTACCAGTTCCCCTTGGCGGAACCAAGACGGAATTAAGCGACGCTCCCCTGTGATCTTTGATCGGATTGATCGTGCAAGATTGCCAAGGTACACGGTACAAGTTTGCCGCTTGGGTTTCACGTCTATGCAAAAAGAAAAATCTTAATTTTCTACATTGCACCTCCAGTTGTGGTTCTTATCTCGACACAAATTTAATTCCCGCTTAATCGTGTCGAAACATCAGAGGCAAAAATGAAACTCCTCAAACATGATAACGTGTATTCGGCGAGACGGAAATAATCATTTAGAGTTCGGAACGTAACAAGCGGTGCATATATGTTTATTTACAGCAAGCACTGTTCTGTTGGTTGTAGTGGAAGACCCGTAGGAACCAGGGACGGTGGAGGCCCTGCTTCCCAACCTACACCCCCACGCACATTCGAGTACGAAAATGTAAAAATAAAATCCTGTTCTATATAAATAAGTATTAAAATTGGGCTTGTGTCCCCTATTAGAGACAGTGTCCCTCTCCTTTCTCTAGAGATTATGTCCCCACCATCCCCACCAATCATAAACAATGAATCGACTGTCAAGTGTGTATAGGTAAAAGCAATGTACAGTTTGGTGCCAGTATCTGCTTCTCTTTCTCAAATCGCTATCCGTGTAACAATATAATGTGAAAAACGTTTTAATTAAAGTACTTGATTCAAGTTATCCACATACTTATCTCTTTGATTTAGTATAAAACGCATTTACAGCAGCTGCTGCTACTACTACTATTACTACTACTACTACCAATACCATTACTACTACTACTATTACTACTACTACTACTACTACTACTACTACTACTACTACTACTACTATTACTGCTGATACTACTGCTACTATTACTACAACTACTAGTACTAGTACCACCACCACCACCACCACAACTCCTACTACTACAATTACTACTTATACTAATAATATTACTAATACTACTAATACGTACTACTACCACTACCACTGCCACTACTACTACTACTACCACTACAACTAATATTACAACTCCTACTACAGGAATGTATCTTTTATATGCACTGTCCCACAGAAAGGTCAACACATACCACAGCCTTTGATATAGCAGCCGTTGGGCACTGATTGAGACGGGCGAAAAGCAGTCAGAGAATGTCTCCACCGAAGGGATTTCAAGCACCTCAAACGAGCACTCTACCCACTGAACTGGGTCCCATGTATTTTCTATATTTAGCCAATGACTGTTTAGGTTTTAGTGGTTGGTTGGTTGGTTGGTTGGTTGGTTGGTTGGCTGTTTCGCTGAATGTTTGGCTGGCTGGCTGCCTGCTTGGCTGTTTGACTTTTTGGCCGGCTAGCTGGATAATTGGCTGTTTGGCTGGCTGGCTGGCTGACTGACTGATTGGCTTTGTGGTTGATTGCTTCACTGTGTAACTGACTGACTGGTTGGCTGTGTGGCTGACTGGATGGGTGGGTGGCTGACTGGTTGGCTGTGTGGCTGACTGGTTGGCTCTGCGTCTGACTGTTTGGCTGTGCGTCTGACTGGTTGGCTGAGTGGCTGAGTTTTTGGCTCTGTGTCTGACTGGTTGGCTCTGTGGCTGACTGGTTGGCTCTGTGGCTGACTGGTTGATTGTGTGGCTAACCGGTTGGCTCTGTGTCTGACTGGTTGGCTGTGTGGCTCACTGGTTGGCTTTGTGTCTGACTGGTTGGCTTTGTGGCTGACTGGTTGGCTGTGTGTCTGACTGGTTGGCTCTGTGGCTGATTGGATGGCTCTGTGGCTGACTGGTTGGCTCTGTGGCTGACTGGTTGGCTCTGTGGCTGACTGGTTGGCTCTGTGGCTGACTGGTTGGCTCTGTGTCTCACTTTTAGGCTGAGTGGCTGAGTTTTTGGTTCTGTGTCTGACTGGTTGGCTCTGTGGCTGACTGGTTGGCTGTGTGGCTGACTGGTTGGCTGTGTGTCTGACTGGTTGGTTCTGTGTCTGACTGGTTGGCTGTGTGGCTGACTGGTTGGCTCTGTGGCTGACTGGTTGGCTGTGTAGCTGACTGGTTGGCTGTGTAGCTGACTGGTTGGCTCTGTGGCTGACTGGTTGGCTCTGTGGCTGACTGGTTGGCTCTGTGGCTGACTGGTTGGCTCTGTGGCTGACTGGTTGGCTGTGTAGCTGACTGGTTGGCTCTGTGGCTGACTGGTTGGCTGTGTAGCTGACTGGTTGGCTCTGTGGCTGACTGGTTGGCTGTGTAGCTGACTGGTTGGCTCTGTGGCTGACTGGTTGGCTGTGTAGCTGACTGGTTGGCTCTGTGGCTGACTGGTTGGCTGTGTAGCTGACTGGTTGGCTCTGTGGCTGACTGGTTGGCTGTGTAGCTGACTGGTTGGCTCTGTGGCTGACTGGTTGGCTGTGTAGCTGACTGGTTGGCTGTGTAGCTGACTGGTTGGCTCTGTGGCTGACTGGTTGGCTCTGTGGCTGACTGGTTGGCTGTGTGGCTGACTGGTTGGATGTTTGTTAAGATTGCTGGTTAGCCGGTCAGTTGGTTCGTACGTTAATTGGTTAAACATGCATGTACTTTCTTGCGTCATTAACGTTTATTAATATTAATCAGTTAAAAAAAATGTAATTCCGTCTATCTTAATACAAATCTGTGTACAAAACATAAAACCGCCAAGATAGTTCCAGAATGTTGAGCTACCCTCTGGCATTTGTAACCTGATTTCACCAGGTATTCATCGCACTCTAACCACCACAAAGGAGACAACAGAACCTCGAGAGTATCGGCGCTTCAAACACCTCCAAACAATTCAAAGACTTGTCTGATTCCTGTGAACATACAAACACGAGCAGGGGTACTCGGTGCAGATAGCCACAAGGTATGATGAAGTGTGCAAGACGAAATAACCCTCAGTATGAAGGCTATCGCCGATCTGACAACCAGATCCAGTTCCATTGTTCAGAAGTGGTCGTGCAATTGTGATCTCATCAAAGACACACATTGCATACGTTGGTGGGCGAACACAAAGGAGATCGATGAAACACCACCTGATTACGTTTCCTCGGACATCTGTGTTTGCTGTGTAAGATATAACACTTTTTTATGTTTTATATTATCTCTGTCTGATTAGAAACATCGCCACTGGTCTATAGCTATTACCTGTTGTAGACCAGTGGAGCTGATTTCAATCAGATTGATAATTCGCTATATACAGTCTCAATGGGCCTCTCAAAGAATATACTAAATGCATCCCTTGCAATTAAGAAAATGTCCACGGAAAAAAACAAAATCCCAAAACCTGCTGCTGAATGGTTTTTAAAATATAATCCAAAGCAAAAACGTGACGTGGAGAAGTAAAGCTGCACGGTAATCTTCATGATATTGCCTATTGCAAAGACATTGAAATCAGATACAAAGCTGGACAATCTCCTTCCTGTAAATATGTTTTAATTCACCCTTCTGTCTAGGGTCATCAGAAGAGAAGCAGTGTTTCATTCTGTCATCATTTAATGCTAGGCTCAGACTACAAATGTCACGATGGAGTTGGCCATTTAGCCGATCTTTCGACTTCTACGACTGTCCAGTTGATAGAGTCTGAGCACTCTTACAACTTGTATACAACTCCTACAACCCGCCGTAAGTCGGGTGTGGGGGAAATTACAACGCACCTATCGAGTTGGCCAACACCGTCGTGACAGTTGATAATCTAAGACAAGTTTAATAATTAAACCATTTTCGTTTCATTTCAGTCGACTAACAACTGGACGGGTGTGAGTGCTATTTTTATATTCACGCTCCCCTGTAGGACGCTACATCCTTACGCCGTCTGAGTAAATAATTAGTTGTTCGTGTTTACTGAGATTAAATCGGTGCAGTAATCTTAAAGCCCAAGTTTTGCCCCGAGTGGCCACGACTTGAAACAATCGGGCTATTCTTGGATATGCGTGTTGAGACCCTAGCGGCTTCCTGGTCATTCTTCAGTATTCTTGGAACGTCTGGATAGGCACACGACAGTTTTGACCATGTTCAAAACTGTCGGTAGTGTCCTTGGAATTTTTCAAATCCTGACGCATTCTTAAAGCAGTCGTGAGTACATCGTGCATATCCGTAGGTGCACCGTAGACACAGTTGTGATACTCGGGGGTAATCGTGGAACTTGGGAAAGTGGAATGAAATCTTGGCTGATCGGCAGGCCTTTTTATGCGAGTTTTGTGGACGTCGGAGTAAACCGAGAGGCAGTGGAGAGGAGTCTTAGTAGGTAGTACTAAAGCATATAACATCCGGCTGGGTCAAAGTTCGAGGTGCACCGAACTTTTGATAGAGAAGTGAACACCACAAATCATGTGATTGGTGATAAATGTGAGTGTGTTTGGTTGTAAAAAAAATAGTTTCATCTGGGCAAAAAATGTATGCAATTTTATTTCATCTAGTACCACTGTGTCAAGTAGCCTTGTGCTTGAAACGTGTATGGGGTTACTGTAAAAAAAAGTACTCGAAGTTTGTGCGGAACTAGAGTAGTCATAGACGCTACCCGTTATTTCAGAAATGAGCAGCTTGACCCCCATTTTTTCTGATTGTATTAAAGGTGAGGGGTGGTAGTATTTATATCTGTGGCGTTTATGTTGATTGATACGCTGCAGGTAGGAGTTTTATCCACATATGTTACTATTGTCGTCTATTGGATTTGATTTGGTAGTATACACCCAGTACAGTCGTAGTAATTCGTGGCGTATTCCTGATAAATCGTGATGAGTCGTCCTGTATTCGTCAATGTACCGTAGTGGAGGCGTACTACGTAGCAATTCGTAATGAATCGTCTTCAGTAACTTACAGCAGTCGTGAGTAGTCGTAGAGAGGTCGTGAGTGAAGCTGATTCATGCTGAATTTGGCTACAATTCGGGTGCAACCGTGACAGGATAGGATCGGCAAAATTCGTGTATATGTGAGATAATGTGACTGGGGCTTTAGCTGCCTCGTTCGAAAATAGTCGATTGCATAACAACCGATTATTCGGATAAAATCTTAATCTTGTCTTGTCGTTCGATGCACACGTATCGTGTTGCGTCGCCTTTAGGGTCGTTTTCCATGTTTGCCAGTTTTGGACACGGAGTGAATGCGATTACCACATTCTGCGTCACGCATACGAAAACAGTGTTAAAAATATTGATAGAATCAACTTTGTTTTATGCGAACGGTTTTTTTTTTGGGGTGGGGGGGGTGGAGGGGGGTATTTGGTTTTTGTTTTGTTTTGTTTTTGTTTTGTTTTGTTGTTGTTGTTTTTTTGTTGTTGTTGTTTTGTTTGGTTTTTTGGGGGGCTTACGTTCCGCGCCCGCACAGTGCCAAAAACCGGGAGCATGCGAAACGGTCCTTACGCTTCTCAAATGAAACTCATTAAGATGCCAAGTCAACACTTACCAATCTTTTGGATGGACTCCAGCATATTTTCAGATCAGTGAACAACGCGCTAGATAATAGGGGAAAATGTAAATTGAAATACCACTTTCTATAGATTTTCTGAGGGCCCCACCTGTTCCCGGCACATGAACCTTACACCCTTCGCAAAAAAATTGGATGTGGCCCTGGAAAGCACCTGTTTTATAGCAGACAGTCCAGATAATGGATCTTCTGAAAGTAAAATAACCTATTGGGTAAAGTCAAGATGTTGTCCAATTTGACTGAAATCGGTTCGACTGGCCAACAGGTAATATGTATAAACCAGTGGAGATTTCAATTAGAATGGATTTTGTTAGCCAAAACTCAAATGAGTGCACACAGTCTTTGTGAAAAGGTTGGTATGTAGTGGTAATATATATATTTCTCCCATCCCTAGCCATGCAAGACAGGCGTATTCCATGACGTCTGCCCATGCGGAATAAATCGGTCTGCATGACCACGTGACTTCTTATATTTGAGCTGATATTAACAGTGGGTGACGTCACGTAAAGGGCAAAATAATGCAAGAAATACTTTTTATATTTCATAAAAACAAAAAAACCTGCTGTCATAATGAAATTATACTATCATACATATATGGTGCGCGGTTGGTCTAAGATCGATCCCAGTCTGTGGACAGATTGAGCTATTTCTCGTTCCAGCCAGTGCACCACGACTGGTATATCAAATGCCGTGGTGTGTGTTACCTTGCCTGTGGGATGGTGCATATAAAAGATTCCTTGCTAATAACTGAAAAATGTAACGGGTGTTCTCTCTAAGATTATATGTCAAAATTACCAAATGTTTGACTTCCAATAGCCAATGATTTGTTCTAGTGGTGTCGTTAAACAAAACAAACTTTAACTTTATTACAAATACATGTCAGTGCTCGCGCAGTGTATCTGAAAATGCGATGACACAGGGGATGGAAACTTGTTGGCCCGAAGGGTCTAAACATGTTACTTGGGTGGGAGTATTCACCCGAGCATGTCCCCCGAAACAAATTTGAATTTCAGATGTTCTAATACGGTATTTTCAGCCTTCTGGGCACAAGTACAGAGAACAATGGGGGCGTATCTCATCCCTTTGTCCCAAGGCCACTGTAACAAATAGACAGAAATGTTAAATGCAACTTGCAACATTTAAAATGTGGTGAGGTTTCCGTAAACAAATACTAGTATTCTTTCCTTGGGTTTATGGTGTGTGTGTGTGTGTGTGTGTGTGTGTGTGTGTGTGTGTTTTCGTTTTGGTACAGGCGGACTTGGTTCGATAAACCTGCCTTATCCACGTCATTATCGATGCAGCACTCTGATTGTCTAGTTCCATTAGCTGGAAACAGTTTTAAAACAGCCTTGGTCACTTTGAATCAGCATCATCAAAGATCGCACTTCCAGATTTGCTTCCTGTTAGCAATTTCTGAAAGAAAACAAAATTTTATTTAACAACACCTCAGCCCATTTTAAACTACAGTTAATTGGCGTCTCAGTCTGACATATGGTTACTTCGATATTTGCGATGGAGAGAGAGAGAGAGAGAGAGAGAGAGAGAGAGAGAGAGAGAGAGAGAGAGAGAGAGAGAGAGAGAGAGAGACATAGTGGGGAGAGAGATAGTGGGCAAACCTGCTGTTGACACATAGCCTCTGAAACCGTAAACAGGGTCTTGTGCACTTTTTCCACATACAATCTGAATTACAAAACTGTATTCCGAGATCAAAATTGTATCTCTGCACCACGCAGAGTCGAAAGGATGTTTTAGGCAGTGGTGATTGCTTCTATGATCCACTATCAGGTGCTCTCCTTAGGAAGACTGCCACTCACTATGAGAACCGTAACAGGATGTTTCATCCCTTTTGCACGGCCTGTAGGAGGACTGCGAATCCTAAGACTAGTTTAGAAAACCTAAAAGCTTTTCCAAATACAAGAGGTCGACAGTATGCATGTATAGGTCTAACGCGGCCATTAGTAAACCCGTCGTGGGGAACTAGTTAAGACGATAAAAAGAAAAAGAAAAAAAGTAACTTAATTCTTACTGGTGAATGGGAGCACACTAGCTATGATATGTACCAGACAGCGTGGCACGGGGTGATCCGTAGAGTCGAAACCTGCACCGACGAGTGACTAGCGATAACAGGTGCTTCTTAACAACATCAAAGGATTTACCAAAAACACAAAACAAAATGAATCGTATTGGAATCGAACTGACAATTGAGTTAGCCAGTTTCAGAGAATTAAATCTAAATGGACAATGCAAATGGACCATGATTATTGTGATAAGGTAGTCTGATTTCTGAAATAGCACTAAAGCATGCGTCCATTTCTACAGTCGAACCTATGTTAACTAAAAGCAACTACCAAATAGACCATCAGAATCCAAAGAAAGGCGTGGGTTTTGCAAAAGAAAAGATTGGACACCAAGCGGTCGACCTATTTACAGCCCGAAGCCCGGAAGTAACCCAGAGACAAAAACAGAACCCGGATGTTAATGCCGATGTGTATACTGTTCATATTTAGCACAGAGTTACACCTCGGTATGATGTATTTAAATATGTAAAAAAAAAAAAAAAAAAAAATGAGGGAATTTTTATTTTTATTTTTTATTAAATCGCATTTTTCACGTTCGGGCTGAAACGTCAATTAAGTAATTAAATATGGCATATACAAACATGGGATTTGGCACGAGAAAACATCTCAGTACGATGTATTTAAAAAAAAAAAAAAAAAATTAAATGTAGAAAACAAAAATAATTTTTAATAACGTTGTTTTATCTTCGGGCGGAGTACGTCACAAAAACGTTTCTCACCGAACGAAGCCCGAAAGTAGCACGAAGACCAAAACAGAACCCGTATGTTAATGCCGAGGCGTACATTGTTCACATCTGGCACAAACATACACCTAAGCATTATGCATTTAAATATGTAAAAAAAAAAAAAAAAAAAATGTTTTGTTTTGTACCCTCCTTTTTTGTTACATATTTAAATACATCGTACTGAGATGTTTCCGCGTGCCAAGTCCCATGTTTGTATCAATCGGAACACCTCGTCACATTCCGCTACGCTAGATGTAGGCTCGGACACAAGTTGTAGGAATACACCAAATTTTTATGTATTTGGTGACGCGGTTAGGGCGATGTTCGTAACATAATGTAGTTCGATCAAATATGGCGAAATATGGGTGAGTGCATGCAAGCACATGTGTAATGCAATATTTTAATTATAACATTTAACAGTTCTATGTTTTAGTATTTTAAATGTCCAGTATCACAATAAACTATTAAAAAAAGCCCCACTTAGTTCTTTGGAGGAGCTGAACCTAATGGCAATCTGTACCAAGAAACAGCTGATTAAACAGACTGATGTTTTGATGAAATTGTTCTTAAATGTGAAAGCGCTGGATTGTTTAAAAAGCTGACTTGTCACTATTTCTATGGAACATGCTCGCCAACTGCACACATTAACTGTGATATAGATTTAACCGTGGTTCATGAGTAAAGATAAAGATATGACGACTAAAAAATTGTTTCGTGGTGGATTTGTATTTTCAATCTGTTTTAGAAACTTCTGAAAAAGGTTACTTCAACATATTTAATTATAGTTAAAATTGAAGAAATTGTAATAAATTTATAAATTTGACACGCATTTTACTCCGTAGCTGGACCATTATTATATAAAACGATCGGTAAGAAATGTCCAAAATAACAACAGGAATATTTATTTGTTTATAAAATTACCTTTCTTTTGATATATGTGATCATTAAAAACTAGTTTTCTTCGTGATGAAGCTTTGGCATGTGGGCGATCTGTATGTACTTTTAACTTCTCAACAGACTCAATAAGTTTGTCAACAACAGTTTTCCTTGGTTTCGGCGTCGGACCAGTGCTGGGTGGCGTCCCTGTGCTTATATGATTACCTGCATTCTGTAGATTTTCAAAAACCTGTGTTTTAAAATTTTGGAATTTAATAATTTTATTTACACATCTGTCACATATTCTGTAACTGTCAGTAGGTTTAAAGCCTAATGTGTCTGTTATCTTTTGAATTATATCATTCTCGCGTATTCTCTTCGATGCATTTGTTGTTGTATGTAGTTGTCTATTCACTGAAGCATAGAATGAGCAATTATATTCCATGGCCATGTTTTGATCATGTGACTGAAAAAAGTTCCGTCCAAAATGGTGACGCATTGTGTCCGAGTTTATATTTCGTAGAAATGTACAAGGAGTTCCGATTGATGTTTGTATATGCCATATTTAATGACTTCATTGACGTTTCCTTCTTCTTTTTTTTTTTACATAAGCTCTTAGATTCTTTGTGAGTGGTACCGACTAATGCTTAAGTGTGAGGCTTCAGATTAAGCGACGCGTGACTGACGTCAAGGACCACGTGATCGACCTGCTCATTAAAGATCGGCAATTTCCGCTAAGAGCTCGTATCTGGGGTTTTGACGGAGCAATTTTAAGTAATTAATTTTAATTAAAAAATTTTTTTTTAGGTGATTCAATTTCTAATTTATTTTACATAGTTGGTGCCAAATATAGGCCACGTGGCATGTTTCCTTTAAGTAAACGCGTGTGTACAGAGAGGTCAGGTGCGATCTGACCCCGTTTCGTTCTTAGAAAAGTCTTGCCTCGGCCCCTTGGGCCCCGTTTTACGAAGCGACCTTAGCGTTAAGATATATCTACTACCTTATGCACTTAAAGTGGATGACAAGTCAAATTTGAACCATGTGTGTTGGAAAGATGTATATCCGGACCACCAACACATACTGATACTTTAAGAAATCAAAAACGCATAATTTTAGAATGAATAATTAAAAAAAAGGGTGATAATTCCTGTTAACTGGGGCCAGCTATTTTGTTTGGTTTTCGTTGCGTCCGGTACTCTAGCATGGGGCGAAATGACGTCAGCTCCTACCAACTCCTGTATGCATAGTGTAAACAAACGCGGTAATTTACAAGGCATTTCCCTTTGACCTACCGGACTTTTAAAACGACATAAATGACTTGATAATATAATAAACTATTTAACTAAATATATTTCAATTTGCATTAACAGAACAAAATGGGGTTATGGTACTTTTCTCTCTTAAAAAAAAATCCAAATACAAAATGCATATTATTAGGCCTATTGGTAGGCTACGTTGGAGCAAAAACGACCACTCGCGATACCCAAGTGATAATTTTCTTTTCTTAGGGACTACGTAACTGGTCAGATGGGAAACTAGTTAATCAATAGTTTTACCATTCATTTCAACTTGTTTCCGTGCTTATATCCAATTAAGGTTCAAGCACGCTGTCCTGGGCAGCTACCCATTGAGTCTTTAAAATTCGCTCTGGGTTGGAGCCGGTACCATGCTGCGAACCCAGTATCTACTAACCTTAAATTCGATGGCTTAACCACGACACCACCGAGGCCGGTAAGAGTTTTACAGAATTATTTACCGTAACAAAGCAGGAGGCCTTGCCTTGTCTGGCTGGTCGCTCGGATGAGCAACGGCCTTCCGTTTTCCAACGGCTCCTGTCTAGACCGCCGCCTTCCGAACTGGTGAAAGTGGCCAGTTCCGAGTAGGCGGTGGAGTCGAGGGTGATGGTGGCCGTCACAGGGCGGCTCGCACACCGCAGTGTTCAGATCGTCCCTCGGAGTGGTCGGCAGGTCCGGCTTCGCATGTCCAGTCGACTTAAGACGGGTCGGGGGCGTCGTTGCAGAAGGGTTGAGCCGCCAGTCCCCCCCCCCCCCCCCCCCCCCCGTGCAGGATCTGGCGCGCTCTTCCTCCATCTCCTCTTCTTCTGTACTGCCGCGACGTCATACACCAGTCACAGCTGCCCGTGACCCGGTGTACGCGACGCGATATTCAAGTAGCATTCCATAACTTGCCAAGAGCCCCCAGTTTGGGGGGCGGGGGGGGGGGGATGCGGGGGGGGCAAGTCGAGAGCACATGGACTGACGTCTAGTTTTATCGAAGCATTAGTTGGGTATGTCACAGGTGGAGGCAACTACACGATAAACCAATTAACTAAAAAAAAAAAAACACTCCGATTATCATTTCAGGACGTAGGTTACTGCATGGAAAAAAACATGATACAGTTATTTCGATTGACAATGGTGTTTTTTCGTTGCTGTTTTTTTTTTTTTTTTTTGGGGGGGGGGGTGTAATTGAAAAGTAATGTACTTATTGCTGGTTTACTGGGATGGATATTATTACAGGACATTCCGATGCATGCTTGTTTTATCATCACTCAAAAATCAGGTATGTTTGTTTCTTCAGTTCTAAGACTAATTCCTGACGTGATGCGTTAAGTATTACGTAACCACCGGCTCGCCAGAGTGTGTATTCACTGCGATAGAACAAAATATATATAATAGCCGTCACATTTAACCGTTTTATTAATAAAATAAAATAATATACTTTTGATATTAAGCAATAATGTGCACTATATATCGTTGAATATGCATACCAGTCCATAAGCCTTCCTTTAAGGTGATCTTAGCGCTAAAATCGCTTCGTAAAACGCTTGATAGTGTATATAGCAAAAATTCAGTACGTAGGCTATAACTCTTTGCAATTATTTATATTTCTAAAACAAATTTATTTATACCTCTACATAAGAAGATAGTACAGGCTGTAATGAACAATTACTGCGCTGAGGTGTCACGGAGCACGTGCTCCTTTCATTTCCTCCCATGGAGAGAACCGAGTTAGCGCATGTGGATTACGTCAAGAAGATAGGTGTGAGATGTTTACACCGTGTACTTGTCAGTCCCGCTAATCTCTCCGGTCAGTTTATATCTGCACGACAGCGAACGGACAAGCGGCGGCAAATCAATCTATTTTAAATCTCCCTTCTCCGTCAATATTTTCAATATGGCGGCGTAGTCCTCCCGGCCGTTATCATCTGACACGAACATTTTAAAATTCTGCTTTACCCGATAACGTTCGGGTTATCGCGATAAACCGGTCCGGGCAGACAAAACGGATATACTGTTTTACTAATAAATGTTTTTTTTGTTTCGGTGCAGAGGTTTATCAGTTCCAGTCGACGCCTGAATATTACTTTATTTGCTTTAACATTAAACGGCATGCGCAGGAAGTATTCTTGTTTATTGGGAATCGTCCGTCATTTGATACGGGTGATGAGGGTACCTCAGTCATAACGTCTGTTGATAATTAATGCACGTGGTTCGGCGTGGCTGATACGAAATGTCAAAGCCCGTTTTATTTATATAAAGAAAAGTTTATGAGTGAAAGATGATTCATTTTTCCTCTTGAAATTAATGGGATCTGCTTTAGTAAAAATATTCTTTATTATTAATTTTTATTTTGGCGATTGGAGATTAGCCACTTTTCCATTTTCCAATCGTAATCATTTTTTTTCTTCTTAAAAAATATTTTTAAAAAGAAAGAATGAAGGGAAAAAACCCCGTTCACTTGTGTTTTTATATTATATTTGGGAAAAGCGCTACAACAAACACGCCTTATAAAGAGCTGCTCAACAAGTACGTAGCGTTATGGGGGAGGGGGAGGGGGGTATTAATGGAAGCTTCTACGTCTACGTTGATCTCTGTCATATTTTGTGGCCTTTTACAGACTTTATAAGCATAACACGTTAAATTAAAATACAAGCAGGTTCGAGGAGCGGATTTACGATTTTTGTGAAGGTGGTTTAGCATCTATCCTTGCATGCAGATCCACATACCTCACTGAGCGGTGTGTGTGTGTGTGTGTGTGTGTGTGTGTGTGTGTGTGTGTGTGTGTGTTTGTTTGTCGAGGGGAAGGGGGTTCCAGTGAAAAAAGATTGAAGGTGTATTTTTCTGCAATACAATGTACTTCATCACGTATGACACCGGCCTCGGTGGCGTCGTGGCAGGCCATCGGTCTACAGGCTGGTAGGTACTGGGTTCGGATCCCAGTCGAGGCATGGGATTTTTAATCGAGATACCGACTCCGCAAGGCTCAATGGGTAGGTGTAAACCACTTGCACCGACCAGTGATCCATAACTGGTTCAACAAAGGCCATGGTTTGTGCTATCCTGCCTGTGGGAAGCGCAAATAAAAGATCCCTTGCTGCCTGTCGTAAAAAGAGTAGCCTATGTGGCGACAGCGGGTTTCCTCTAAAAACAGTGTCAGAATGACCATATGTTTGACGTCCAATAGCCGATGATAAGATAAAAAATCAATGTGCTCTAGCGGCGTTGTTAAATAAAACAAACTTTACTTTTTTCATCACGTATGTTTTTTTATGATACAAATCTAAAAAGACAGAAAGTCAGAGTCAAAGTTTGTTTTGATGAATGACACCACATTGATTTATTAATCATCGGCTATTGAATATCAAACATTTGGTAATTGTGACATATAGTCTTAGAGAGGAAACCCGCTACATTTTTCTATTAGTAGCGAGGAATCTTTTACATGCACCATTCCACAGACAGACCACGGCCTTTGATATATCAGTCGTGGTGCACTGGCTGGGACGAGAAATAGCCCAATGGGCCCACCGACGGGGATCGATCCTAAATCGACCGCGCATCGACCGAGCGCTTTACCACTGGACTTCGTCCCGCCCCAAAAAGACAGAATACCAAGCACACTTGATAATGTTATATTGTACTGTGTACATCCAGCAAAGTCGGGGGCGGGGATCTACGTGTTGGCGCCGCGAGACGGTAGACTCGTGTTTGCTAAAGGACGGATTTAACCACTCTTCCTCCCTCCCCCTACTAGATCCGCTACTGGACTCTTGGTGAATATAATTATATCATCTACCGATTATCGTTTCATTAAATATGACCAGATAAATGAGAGAAAACTAGGAACACAATATTAAATTATTGGATCTATCCAGAACAACAAAAAGTAATAAATATATATATATATATATATATATATATATATATATATATATATATATATATATATATAAGTTATATAACCCGCAAAAGATAAATATATTACACTTGGGGAGAAATATCCAGGAAGCGAGATGAGATGAAACCTTTCATAACCGTGATGTATTATGAAGTGCGCGACAGGCGACGCAATCTGTTGATCACAATCATCCTTCCCGCACGTGTACAATGGGCCTACAGTTAGACTTATCTTACTAGGACTACATAAGGGACATTATCCGGACCTTAATAGCAGGCAACCTCGGTATGGTGCTAAACAACAATACATTCTGTGTACAAGGCATATGCATGAAGATGTATTGACAGACAGGTGGTTGTTTCGTAAAGTGCCCTTTTATAACAGGTTCTACTGTATATACGTATATATCGATTGTACTGATGACGTCAAATATGAAGGAAACCGGTTGCAGAGGTGTTAATTATGTTCCGGTGTTTTGACATGGACACTTTAATATATCATCCTACAAGACATACCATAGCGGTTATCTTTCCATGCTGGCGGTCGATTCAGTGGGGCATTTGAAATGCACACGGATGAGATGATATAAAATGACGCCTGGCGTTACGCAAGATGACTAAAATTCATAAATCACATCTATAATACATTATATTTCACACAGGATGACACACAACTGATAGCAGAGTGGTTTTGACATGTTAAAGCGGCACTATCGTCTCTCCGTCCTGTTATATGGCTTACTGATAAACAACAAATACAAACACAAACTGCTTTGTTAAAGCCTTATGTTTTTTCCATCAACGGATATTGTTAACTGTCTACATGAAACTCAAACATCGTCACCATTTGGTTTTGCTAAGCTAAACAGATTACCATTTGTATTATTTGTAACTGCTTGTATATACTTTACATATATTTATGTATTTCCCCAAACATTAAGCTGAACAGATGTATATGACTTGAAACTGAGCGCTTCAAGTTGTCTTTTTCAGAAAATATGTGTTTAAATGTGACGTAGATAGCAAATACTATTTTATTAAAGAAAATCAAAGAATGGTGCCTTATGTTGCAGACCGATTGAATGTTTACTGACGTAAAAAAAAAAAAACTGACTACAAAAATAGTTTATACATATACATATATAAATACAAAAAATCAATTCTTACCCCTAGTAACAATACAATTATGCTGTCTGCTCACGGAGTTTAAAATTAGTCTTTTGTTAATGTGTGTCTACTAGTTTTGTACAGATTAAAAACTCAAAATCGATAAATAATAGTTTCAAACTCCATGAGCAGACAATGTTCTTCACTGTGGAACAGAATCGTATTACTGTTTTATTTATATCTTGACCATGTGTAGAAAGGAGTGGTGGGGAAGTGTGTGTGTTATGTCATTCCCGCCATGAACGATACCGATGATAGTATTGTACTGATGAACGGCTGCCTGGCTGGCTGCCTGGCTGGCTGGCTGGCTGGCTGGCTGGATGGATGGATGGATGGATGGATGGAAACAAGTTAGATGGATTTACATGTATATGTATTAAGCTTATTTTCCATGGATTTGTAGAAAGAAAACTGATTAAATACATTTTTTTAAAATATAAAATTAGATGGTTGATTCCATATTTAGTGAAAGGTGGGTTGGCGTCGGGATATGAAAGTGGGACGAGATATTGTCTGATTACAACAGTAGTACTAATCCTGATCAGACAATATTGAAGTGAAACAGTCCACTGCTAGATTGGGGGAGGGGCATGTGGCGCCTCTGCATCTGTCCCTAAAATAATATATACTAAGCATTATTAATGTTTTTTTTAAATTAGTGGTCTGCTCGGAGGACAAAGAAAAGCACAATGGATTTAGCCATCTACTCAAAGTTTGGCAGGCGCGAGCGCGTGGGGGTTTCGCGGGTCTAGCCCCCCCCCCCCCCACCACCACCACCACCACCACCCTTGCGCGCTTTCATAATTTCCTGCACGCGCGAGACCCCCACGCGCTCGCGCCTGCCAAACTTTTGAGTAGATGGCTAAATCCATTGTGCTTTTCTTTGTCCCCCGAGCAGACCACTAATTTTAAAAACAAATCATTCATAATTTCCTGCACGCGCGTCTGGTCGAGTCGTTAATTAGTCGAGACTCAAAATGTTGAATCTGTACTCAAACGTTTGTAGTCTCGTAAGAACCGGTGATTGATGGGATCCTGTGCCACACACACCCCTCCCACAAGAGAACAAAAATGTACGGGGTATTTTTGTATGTGTCCTACTCTACATAAAAAAGGTAAAAATATGACTTGTGCCCACAACTAAAGGTATTGACCCACCACTAGAGAGTCTGCCCCCACCCCAACTCTCTCTCTCTCTCTCTCTCTCTCTCTCTCTCTCTCTCTCTCTCTCTCTCTCTCTCTCTCTCACACTCTCTCTCACACACACACACACACACACACACACACACACACACACACACACACACAAACACTCCTACGGCCTGGTTTGTGTTATAAGAGTATAAGACTGTTGTCAAAAAGGGTAAAAAAACTCAAGTCGCACATGATGAAAACGCCAGGAACAATAACCGATCCATTTTACCCGTCAGTATCAGTATACACCATCTGCGACTGTGTGTTAAAAGGAAAAAATTATACAATCTCGCTCCATTGCTATCACGTGGTTACCTTTAATGGTCTAGAAATGTTTATTATATTTACTATAAGACTACCAGGCGACACACATCATTTATCGGTACACTAAAATAATATATCCCACTGGAGTAATTATACTAGGCTGATATATTGCCAAAATGCCCTTGGTGTTATCTTTAAAATATGTTCAACCTAAACAACCGATAGGCTGTCCCGAAGTAAAAATATACAAACATCTTTATAGTCATTTTGGGGTGCGGTGGGGGTATCGGGTTGTCCGGCGTGCGCTGCACCCACGCTGCGAATACGATAAAAGTGGATGTGTTTTGTTTTTCTACTAATTCAAAAGTAAATAATATACACCGACGTTGGTGGCCGTTCTACGCGTAGATTCACACGCACGCGTACCCCCCCCCACCCCCACCCCCACCCCCACAAACACACAATTACACGCACACAAAACGATAAGAAAATCCAGCATTTATGTCCAGTTAATTAACCATTGGAAGAAGAAGCTAGAAAAAGAAGACGAAGAATTAGAAGAAACTAAAAGATGAATCGCCTTCAATAGCGTAGGAAGGTGCCAAAAAGTGGGGGGCACACGTTTATATAAATTTATACACTTTTACACTATCATAAAGCAAATAAAAAGTAAAAGATCTGAAAAGTTGGGGCACATCCCTACCCCACCAACCCCCCTCGCTTCCTACGCCAGTGGCCGTTTGCATATACATGTATTTAATAAATTTGCTTTATTTAGATAATTACATTTCTAAAATGCACTGCCAGACCCATAAGAATTGGGTAGGGGGATGGAGTCCCCACCTGAGGACGATAATGTTCGTTTGTTGTAGCCTACTACTCTCGATAAAGACAAAACATGTTTGCCCACTGGACAGGGTTATCTAGCTACTGCACGGTGCTAGAAAAATCTGTCTGACCCTAGGGCTAGATAAATATGTCTAACCCGAGGGCTAGACGATTTCTACATACGCGTTACGGCATAACTCATGTTTTACCATGACTGACATCATAACTCATCGTTTTCAAAATTCTGTTTGCCATTTCACGTTGTGTAATTGTTTTAAAAATATTTAAACAAATTAATATTTTCAACTTTATATTTATTGTTAAGTTGTTTCATTTTTATGTCGTTGCTTAAGCTAAACTATATTTTTCAGCTTATGATTAAATGAGTTTCATTGCTTGAAGGTGAAATGTTTACGAATCGTTCAATAATAAACAAACCGTAGTAGCTTACATAAATAATGTTTTGTTACTGTAATTAAATGGACAAGAAAAAGAAGCAGTCACTTTTGTGGGGTATCGATAAGGCAATTCCAACCCTCGGGACGAAATGTTTTTGTCCCTTGGGTTGGAATTGCCTCACAACGGTAATAGATTCTATTAATCTAGCTGATACCCTCACCATCACCCCCACCCCAAACTAGAGAGTGTGCCACCACTTCTAATATCGTTATAACAGGCCTCATATATAGATAGATGGATAGATGGATGGTAGATGGATAGATTTGTAGAAATATTTGGGTGGGGGACAAAAGAGAAAAGGACAACCCCATGAATTTAATTTTTGTTTTAAAGCCAGACAAAGAGGCACATGAATATATTTAGAGGGCGCGGGTTCCTCTAGTTTTCTCCTGGTATCCGCCTCTGAGGTCCCACTACACAGTTCACTATAGTTCCTAATTGTGACATATGTTGTGGTTCACGTATTCATTTCTAGTAATTGGGGAAGAATTGAAACAATTTGCATTTTTCAATGGTAAGCCTTCTGGCTGGATTTTGCCCATGTTATTTTTAATATTGTGCATTGACTTTTTGGGACATGGGTGCGGAAGAGCCGGTGTGTGTTAATGGGTTTCTGAACCAGCTGTTTGGACCGATACTACAGCCAGATGCGGTCTATAGCTAAAAATTGAGACGAAAATTGAGACGGAAATGTTCTCAATTTTGGAGTGAAAATAAATGCATATATAATGTATGTTCGCAATGGTGTATGTTGTTAGTGCCAACGAGAACTCGTTCTATTTGCAATCTTCGTTTGAAGTTTAGCAATTTATCATGCATTTCAATGGCAAATAACATCTGTGTTGTGACACCCGAGAATCATTGTCTGTTGTCTCCCTTGCGCAGATTCTTTAACTATGAAGTACAATATATTGTTTTTGTAAACTCGATTATCAAACCCAATAGCGCCACATTTTATTTACCCTTAAAGGAGAACAATTTATCGATACTTGTATATCTTGTACACATGTGTTTCGAAGAATTTGTTTTTAAGCAAACAGGTAGTTTAATTTATGTAACAGAACATATGAACATATATGTAGTTCATAAAAATAAACTCGAATGTAAATGCACATTGATACACATTTGGTAGTGCTTGCACTTGTAGCCAAAGTTAATCTTTATGAACTATCATATATGTTACCCTCATGGTTTTTGTTTCGGGGCAACTGAGGTACAGTGGCAATAGGATCGATACCCCACAGTGTACTATTGGTCATAGGTTAATGTTCATTGAGTTCCACAGGGTGACAGTCATACGTCACTCGAAGTCGGAGCCACAAAACAGCCATGTCAGGGACTTGAACTTTTAGCAAATCGTTTTTTAAATTCCCACCTCAACTATATGGTTTTGAGTATTACTGGGGATGTTTCGGAATTTATCAAATGGGGGTTATTAACTAAGGACACTTGGTCAATATTATTTCGCAATAGGAATACAACATTTCATTGATAAATGTATAGCTAAATCAAATGGTGACCATTAGTCATGACATCACATCATGATCAGCTTGCTAAATCATAAATGATGTAATTTCGGTAAGCAGTAATCTTCTCCAGTCTTTGGTTTGCATTTTCATGTCTCATTTAGTTGCTTTGCAAGGGTAACCAGTCATTTCGTACCATAGTCATTTTGTACCCAATTTTACCATTTCATTCCCAAGTCATTTCGTACCCTGGTAATTTCGAACCATAGTTATTTAGTCATTTCGTACCATGGTTATTTTGTACCATGTCTGTTTGGTCATTTCGTACCTCAATAATTTATTGTGCAGCTTAGTTGACTGATAGATAGTAAAATGTCATATTACTGATTTAAAAAATAAACATTAGGCTAATGCAGCTATATTGATAATTGAAGCTCCACCCATAAGAAACAAACAAACAAACAAACAAATAACAAGAAAAAGATTATATATTACTTTTATTACTTTTATCTTCAAACGTTTCCATTCATCATTATATTAATTACCAACGAGCACTTTGTGTTAGAATAACATATCAAGATCTTCTGAGACAAGCTGATCTCGGAAAAACCTTAATTACCCACGAAGACCTTGTGTTAGATAAACGGATTATGGTTTTATAAAATAAACAAAGGCCATGGTGATGTGACTGTTAATTATAATGATTGTTTATCCAACAGCAATAAGGCAAGCATAGGCAGAGAATCTGTCGACAGTGGGTAAGGACGTAAGCCTATATAAGATGGAGTGGGGGTGGGTGAGTCTCGTATTATATGAATGATCATCAGTGGCAATTTACATATGTTTATTTAAACCTTTGGTCACTTTACAAGATATGTTTACACATCAACGTTTATTCGTCAACAATAAAAATAAGAAGTGGCATACCATGACACAAATAAGATACCAAGTACGTAACCACTATGGTACGAAATGACCAAACATTATGGTACAAGATGGTAAAAAGTAGGTACGAAATGGCTATGGTACGAAATGACTGTGGTATGAAATGACCAAAGCACTGTGGTACGAAATGACTATGGTACGAAATTACCATAAACTATGGTACGAAATGGATGGTATGAAATGACTTTGGTACGAAATGACTGGTAACCCTTTGCAAGTAGTTCATCAAGGTTAACTTCGATTGCTCGAAACCGTTCAGATCTGCTATAGGCGTAATGCCTTAAGTAGATTAAGCTCGACATGTGCTTGCAATCGAGGTTAATCTTGATGAACTAGTTTGCAAGTAATTCTTTTCGATTTTCGTTTGTTGAATTATGTGCAGTGTAATAAATAGAATACTATTGGCATTCCCAAAAGAGGCAACTGTTGTGTTTTTGATTGTACAAGATGTACATCACTTGTCTTTTGCTCACAATGGAAAATACACTCATAATATAAATGCTCTATCACAGAAACTTATTTAGTATTTTCTATTGATGCAATATAAACATAAATAAAAATATGTTGACACATCATTAAATTAAAAAAAATATTTCAGTTATATTTTATATACATGAAAGTGACATCTATCTTTTTTATTTCCACAGGAAATGCTATTGTGTTGCAATTAAACATGAAGCCCTTACTACATGTGCCTGCAAGAGACTGACATAGCTATCATTATCATCTGATTATACTTGTTTTAGGCCTGCGTACCGGTATAACATTTGATACATTAATAATAAAAAGTTAATTGTTCAACTTGCTAATTTTGGTCCACTTATTGATTTAATAGTGTTGATTCAGCAGTAGTTTGATTTCACTGAAACATTTAACAGTCAAAAGCAAACTGTGGTCACAACATGCCAGCCCTTGTTACAAACGTTGATGATATTGAGGACATTGTGAGAGTTGACGACGTCACAGTTCAAGATCGAGTGGAAGCTAAGAAGTATGTTCTGCCTCGAGCAAGGAAGACCAGAACACCGAACAGTAAAGTAGAAAATGGTGGAACGGAAGAGAAAGTGCAAGCAGAGAGCTACATACCAGGTACCATTTTAGGGCAACTTCAAAATAGTCTACCTGTTTTATTTATAACAATCAACCAAGTTACTAATGCATGCTATGTACATATATATGTTGTTTGATGGATTCATGAATGTTCTTGGTAAAATTGTATATATATACACACAGTAGAATCTCGGAAGGGTCAACTACACAGCAGCACTTGAACCGAGTTACACTTATACGATATTGACCGCATGGTTGGGTCGAACTACCCGATGGGTTAAACACTTTCTTGAGCAACGATGGGGTTTGAGTCAACATGATTTAGCTGTGTGTATATATATATATATATATATATATATATATATATATATATATATATATATATATATTTGCCAAATTAGTCAACTGCTAATTTTTATCCAAAGTGGCTACAAAATTTAATATAAATATTTGGTGTATAAAATTTTGTTTAGATTTATAATAATTTTCAAAGAAATGCTCTACGTATCTGAAAATTGGCTAAGACAAAATTATTTTCAGACTGAGCACTGCATGAGTGTTGTTAAACTACCTGTACCTGTACAAAGTATCTGTCAAACTGGTTGCAAATCTAGCTGGATATGTAAAACTAGTTGACTTTATTGTTGGTTGGCACTCAGAGTCTCTGTATTGTGATGAATAAATTATTATCGTACTTTTGATTTTCTTGCAGGGACGCAGTCCGTATTTGTGAAGACATGGGGCTGTTCCCATAACAACTCAGACAGTGAATACATGGCGGGCCAGCTTGCATCGTATGGATATAAAATAACAGGTTAACAATTTGGGTTCAGTGTTCTTGCTGCTCCATTTAAGCGGGGCGGCCCGCCCTGCTATTCCATTTTGCCGCCCTCCTTTCACGTTCTCCGCCCTCCTTTATTTTTGTGCACCCCTCTTTATTTTCCAGCACCTATCTCCGCTATTTCCAAATGCACACTTTTTCCACACAAAAAACAACCATCAGTCTGCACACTGGACATCAAAGGAAACAAGCCACATTGTGTACAAAAAAGCAATTTACCACAGTTACCGTAACCTAATTTAACACTATTTTTAGCAGCCTCTATTTTGTCCCATATCTGTATCCATTTGTATATTTAATAGACACAATAAAAGTTATATATTTTATTTGAGCAATGAAAACATTTTTATTTTTTACGGATTCGGCAATCTCCGATTGAAAAAAACCCTCACTTATTTGGCGCCAAATTTGTCATGTTATCAGAACGGTCGTTCTGTCTTTTATTTCCACTAACTATCGTCTGATATTTTGTCCTCAGTTGCAGATATAATTCGTTGTAACTGATGATTTTTACTTTCTGTCATTCTCTTTATTCAGCAGTTCTTTATAAAATATTGTAAACTTTTCATTTTGGGGAGATATGAACGCTTATAAAAAACAATGGAAGTGGTAGTGTTTATCATTAAAATCATTTATCTTGAGTGCCAAATAATATATATACATCGCCTTTACAAAAACTAAACTACTTTTTATCAGCTGGCGATAATATTTTACCACAGCGATCGATTCATTCGATGAAGATGGAAATAACAAAAAATGTATCCGACATTAGGGGATCACTTTACAAACATCTTTATTGTTTTTCATATATCTTCAAATCTTTATTAAAAATAATAATATTAAAACTTCGATATTCGATTCAGCAAAAGCAGAACTGCCTGTGAATGTCAGACCGATATCATCTTCGACAGTTCAATTAAAAGATGAGTCTGCTTGTATTTCGTATTTATAAACCTTTTTGTAGGCAAAATAAGGAGTATGTCTTTTCATAAAGTCTACCAACACACAACAATATGGTAACCAAACAACACTCAGTCCCTTGGTTTTGTTTTTGTTCTTTTTGCTTTTCGTTTATTGGGTTTTTGGGGTGTTTTTTGAAGGGTGTGGTGCCGAGCGGCCGCCCTCCTTTAATTTTCACCCAGCGAGAACACTGGGGTTATACTTTTTAAATATCACTTGCAATCAACAACCAAATATTTTGGCAGGATAAATTATGTTCCTATGCACAATAAAAGTAACATATCTCACCATAATGTTTTGATGTATATATAATACATTATTTTATTTTTATCTTTTTAAATTTAACTTACAACATTCTGCATATTCTGAAAATTAAAAAGATTCAGTTCAGACATGTACATTGTATGCTCAATGCAGAACAGAACAGAACAGAACTTTATTCAACTCAAATCACCAAACGGTGATGCATTGAGGTGGTTTACAAACATATACAGACGGCTGCAGTAAACGCTTGACAAATATATATATATATATATATATATATATATATATATATATATATATACACACACACACACATAATATACACATAATACACAATATGTATAATAATATAACAGTGTTAGAAGCAGTAGTATACTTTAGATGTTAACCATTACGTATTGTCTATAATTATGCCGTATAGATCTTTTTGAGAACAGAGTTAATCACATTTAGGAACATACATAATTTCTTTGTCGCTAATAGCTTTTTTGAATTAAATAATTCACAGAACTGACAGTTATTATGTCCATTAGTTTCATGACTCTTTATTGAAACACTGGAAAACTTTAAATGTGAAATTGTTCATGATATTTAAAATTAATTCAAGTTCACATAAAATTATTATTTATTTTGGGGAAGAAAATACATTTATTGTCAATATTTTCAAACTGTATGTGGTATGTTTTCATCCTAATAACCATTTTTTGACATATTGAGCATACGAGTCATTAACACACTTGGATGTATTGTAAAGACATTGTTTTATTACTTGCAGAGAACAAAGACGAGGCTGACCTGTGGCTGCTGAACAGCTGTACTGTAAAGAATCCTGCAGAGGATCACTTCCGCAATGAGATAAACTCTGCTAACAAACTGAACAAGCATGTCGTTCTGGCTGGATGTGTGCCACAGGGACAACCGAAATCCGAATATACAAAGGTGTGCATTTAAGCTGTGTTAATATTTCATTAAATTAATTCCTTGCATGCTGTTTGCAGACAATGCTGCCCAGTCTTATGTTTTCTGTACCACAATCGGCAGGATTTGCCTGGTGGGAGTCCATTATTTCAGTCCAAAATTAAATTGGTGACCTTCTACTATTATATAGTAATTTTAAATCATTGAAATCCACCTGAAAGATTTAAAATAATTTTGTCCATGCCAAAGACTAAGGTATATTTCTCCAGCCTTTATTTACAATAGCAAGTAGAGTTAAAACCCTTTATGGATTCTATTATAACATACAAATATTTCTGGTTTTTTAAACCTCCATAGATACAATAAATGGATTTATCATTAAATCATGTTTTAAAACTAATTTAAATCAAGTTAAACCATTCAACAATATATCATTACCGGTAGTTAGATTTTTTAAAGTTAATACCAAACAAAATTATTATTATTCTGTTTTTGTGTGTATTTTTTCAGGGCCTTAGTATTATTGGTGTGCAGCAAATTGACCGGGTTGTTGAGGTCGTGGAAGAGACCTTGAAAGGTCACACAGTGAGATTGTTTGGGCAGAAGAAACAGAAAGGGAAGAAAACTGGAGGCGCCGCATTGAATCTTCCAAAGATCCGCAAAAATCCCCTCATTGAGATAATTGCTATCAATACAGGGTAAAGAGTTGTGATCAGGGCCTGTCCTTGTAAAACTAAAGTCTAGACTCGAAATTTTGATAAAGTCTCAAACTTACAAATAGCATGTAATTTAAGTCTGGAGGCATTGCTAAAGTCTTCAATGCGAACTTTAACCTTTTATGAGCATGCCTCATGGTTTGATTCTTGAACCTCTGATTTGATCAATTCATTCCTGTACTTCATTTTGTTTGACACCTATTGTCTGTCCCATCCTCCTTCAAAAAAAGATTGTAAATAATTTCAATTTGATTTGATATAAGAAGAAAAGTAAAAGTGTTTGGAATAAAAAAAAATACTATTTTTGTGTCCAGCTTAGAAAACAATCGGCTCAGAAATAAATAACTTGTAGTAAATTCCTCACTATGAAAAAAGGCGTTCCCTGTGGGAAGGACTCTAGTAGACAATTTATTCCTTATGCTGGAGTGTCATTAAACATCAATAATTCATTCATGGTGTGTGTATAATTCTAGTGCAGCCTTTGTACATTTAAGTTTAAATTTATATTAACTCTTAGTTTTGTTTAACTAATTGTTTTTACTCTGCAGGTTTTTTTTTTAACCCATAATTTGCCCATATAGAATTGGTATGCTTGTGCTAGATACAGTGAAACCTGTCTAAACCGGATCATGTCGGGGACCTAATATTTATCTGGTTTGGAGAGAATCTGGTGTTTAGAGGGTCACGTTTTAGAATATAGAGTTATTTCCCTTGACATCAAATTTGTTATGTATCTTTATTAATTGACATTAAAAGAATTAAAAACAACAGATTTCAGTGTAATTTAGTTTTTACCACAATTAAGGTTACAAAATGACAGTTTGTAATCATCAATTACGTTGTTATCAATACCGGCACTTTCACCGCTGATCTTGAAATGAACAGAAAAGCGTGACTTGGAGCTTTCTAACCATCCATTAGAAGCCTTAAAATCCTGAATCAGCAGATTAGATGAAACTTTCAAAACTTTTTCCTGAATGATCGGTCTGGATATGGGAATATTCTTTGCTCGTGCATGTTGAAACCATTTCCTTGTCAATTCATTCAGTTCGTCATATTTGCAGCCTGTACTGAATTGTGTTTTGTTGGCGCTAGTTGCTGTCAAATCCTTTTGAGTTAATTTTGGTACATACTGCAAATTTTTAATCAAATCAAATTTTACTTTCAACAATAATTCCACATGCCTACGTTTAGCCTGTGGTAGTCGGGACATGTTTGTTTGTTTTTTAGTTGTTCTTTTTAGCAAAATTCAGCTTGGAGGTTTTTCATATCTATCGCAGAAAAGATAAAATTTTCTTTTTGTATCAATGTATGTAGTATATACAAATTAAGTCACATGTGTATATTTTACTCTAAATCAAGTTGTTTCTAACATTTTACTCTGTGTGTCAGTGTTTCATTATTAAAGTGCATTGATTAAAAATCAAAGGTGAAAAACCTAATGTGTGAGTATCCGAGAATTGTCTGAAGCTATAACGTATGTGCTCAGCACTGCATCAGACAGGACAAATGAAAACAATCAAGCCTTAATTACTCTGCTGTCTGCTAAGCTGGGCTAAAATTGGTGACCTGTGACGTAACAACGGATGCTGGACAGCAGAAATTCCGGTCTTCAATGTTTTCTGGAAGTCTTGTTTTCGTTAAGTTTACTCTTCAATCATTTATACTACTCTGGTTTGTTCAGGTTAAGTAATAAAGGATTTTACATTTCTGAACAAAAAATCAATCCGGTTTCTGAAATGGACAGGTTCCGGTTTTATCAGGTTTTTAATACATGGTTTAAATAAGAGAATATTCGGAACCATAGGTTTTGACAGGATTTTGGTATGTTCAGGGTCCGGTTTAGACAGATTTCACTGTATATACAGAACCCCGAAAGAATCTCAAATGTAATTTTCAGTTCTAATAGCACATTTTGTTTCTTAAGAAGATATTAATATATATTGAGATTCAGGAGAATTACAGATTGACATACCGTTTATTATTTGGCATAAATTAACATTTGTACTAAAGTTGTTCTAATTACATTTAACCCTGATTTGCATTTGTGTTTTTTGTGTTCTGTAAATATAGATTAATCTGCATACTTTGCTGTAGTTGTGTTCTGTAAATATAGATTAATCTGCATACTTTGCTGTAGTTAAAGGAACAGACCCTAGGTTTTAAACACTCAAAGTATATTCTTCATTATTAGAGCCGTTTAGGATCTATCAAACATTGCTTATATTTTATTGTTTAGATTATCCATTTCTGTACAACCGAAGTGTTTCTGGTCATCCTGGTGTTTCTAATACCACATGCATCTGAGAAGTAACGGTGATGTAGTCGCGTTTTAGTGTATTTTCAAGTGTATTTCAACATCACAGACCCGTGTTTCACTCTGTTGTATCCAAATTTGTTACACGTTTGTAAATTAACCAAACTTCGTGTTCATTTTTACGGGTTGAAACTAGGGTCTAGGTGAAAAAATATACCTTAGTGTTTAAATACTAGGGTATGTCCCTTTAAGCTTCAGTACATTCATTTAGTGTTAGTGTCGTATGCTATAATAGTTAGTAAGTACACACTTCTAAAAAGGTGCATTCACATTCATTTAGTGTTAGTGTCGTATGCTATAATAGTTAGTAAGTACACACTTCTAAAAAGGTGCATTCACATTCATTTAGTGTTAGTGTCGTATGCTATAATAGTTAGTAAGTACACACTTCTAAAAAGGTGCATTCACATTCATTTAGTGTTAGTGTCGTATGCTATAATAGTTAGTAAGTACACACTTCTAAAAAGGTGCATTCACATTCATTTAGTGTTAGTGTCGTATGCTATAATAGTTAGTAAGTACACACTTCTAAAAAAGGTGCATTCACATTCATTTAGTGTTAGTGTCGTATGCTATAATAGTTAGTAAGTACACACTTCTAAAAAGGTGCATTCACATTCATTTAGTGTTAGTGTGGTATGCTATAATAGTTAGTAAGTACACACTTCTAAAAAGGTGCATTCACATTCATTTAGTGTTAGTGTGGTATGCTATAATAGTTAGTAAGTACACACTTCTAAAAAGGTGCATTCACATTCATTTAGTGTTAGTGTGGTATGCTATAATAGTTAGTAAGTACACACTTCTAAAAAGGTGCATTCACATTCATTTAGTGTTAGTGTGGTATGCTATAATAGTTAGTAAGTACACACTTCTAAAAAGGTGCATTCACATTCATTTAGTGTTAGTGTGGTATGCTATAATAGTTAGTAAGTACACACTTCTAAAAAGGTGCATTCACATTCATTTAGTGTTAGTGTGGTATGCTATAATAGTTAGTAAGTACACACTTCTAAAAAAGGTGCATTCACATTCATTTAGTGTTAGTGTCGTATGCTATAATAGTTAGTAAGTACACACTTCTAAAAAGGTGCATTCACATTCATTTAGTGTTAGTGTCGTATGCTATAATAGTTAGTAAAGACACACTTCTAAAAAGGTGCATTCACATTCATTTAGTGTTAGTGTCGTATGCTATACTAGTTAGTAAGTACACACTTCTAAAAAGGTGCATTCACATTCATTTAGTGTTAGTGTCGTATGCTATACTAGTTAGTAAGTACACACTTCTAAAAAGGTGCATTCACATTCATTTAGTGTTAGTGTCGTATGCTATACTAGTTAGTAAGTACACACTTCTAAAAAGGTGCATTCACATTCATTTAGTGTTAGTGTCGTATGCTATAATAGTTAGTAAGTACACACTTCTAAAAAAGGTGCATTCACATTCATTTAGTGTTAGTGTCGTATGCTATAATAGTTAGTAAGTACACACTTCTAAAAAGGTGCATTCACATTCATTTAGTGTTAGTGTGGTATGCTATAATAGTTAGTAAGTACACACTTCTAAAAAGGTGCATTCACATTCATTTAGTGTTAGTGTGGTATGCTATAATAGTTAGTAAGTACACACTTCTAAAAAGGTGCATTCACATTCATTTAGTGTTAGTGTCGTATGCTATAATAGTTAGTAAGTACACACTTCTAAAAAGGTGCATTCACATTCATTTAGTGTTAGTGTCGTATGCTATAATAGTTAGTAAGTACACACTTCTAAAAAAGGTGCATTCACATTCATTTAGTGTTAGTGTCGTATGCTATAATAGTTAGTAAGTACACACTTCTAAAAAGGTGCATTCACATTCATTTAGTGTTAGTGTGGTATGCTATAATAGTTAGTAAGTACACACTTCTAAAAAGGTGCATTCACATTCATTTAGTGTTAGTGTCGTATGCTATAATAGTTAGTAAGTACACACTTCTAAAAAGGTGCATTCACATTCATTTAGTGTTAGTGTCGTATGCTATACTAGTTAGTAAGTACACACTTCTAAAAAGGTGCATTCACATTCATTTAGTGTTAGTGTCGTATGCTATACTAGTTAGTAAGTACACACTTCTAAAAAGGTGCATTCACATTCATTTAGTGTTAGTGTCGTATGCTATACTAGTTAGTAAGTACACACTTCTAAAAAGGTGCATTCACATTCATTTAGTGTTAGTGTCGTATGCTATACTAGTTAGTAAGTACACACTTCTAAAAAGGTGCATTCACATTCATTTAGTGTTAGTGTCGTATGCTATACTAGTTAGTAAGTACACACTTCTAAAAAGGTGCATTCACATTCATTTAGTGTTAGTGTCGTATGCTATACTAGTTAGTAAGTACACACTTCTAAAAAGGTGCATTCACATTCATTTAGTGTTAGTGTCGTATGCTATACTAGTTAGTAAGTACACACTTCTGAAAAGGTGCATTCACATTCATTTAGTGTTAGTGTCGTATGCTATAATAGTTAGTAAGTACACACTTCTAAAAAGGTGCATTCACATTCATTTAGTGTTAGTGTCGTATGCTATAATAGTTCGTAAGTACACACTTCTAAAAAGGTGCATTCATATTAATTTGTTTGGGATCTTTCTTCGTGGTTATTAAACTCTGTGTTTAGACATCCAAATTGCAGGTGGTCTCAGTAGTAGCACAGATGCCATAAATGACTTCTTATCGCCTCTCTAATTCTGTGGCTCTTCTTAGTACATTGTTTGAAAAAATCTATGAAAGAAGCAACAATTGGAGAATGTATTATTCTTGTTGTATTTTAGGTGTCTCAATCAGTGTACTTACTGTAAAACAAAGCATGCGAGAGGAGAACTCGGTAGCTACCATCCCGATGAAATAGTAGCTCGAGCCAAGCAATCCTTTGAAGGTAATTATATTTGTTTTCAATATATTAGCTGCAGTTATTTGAAACTGTCTTGTTTTTCTTTAAATCCCCAAATTTATGAGCAGTTTAGCATGTTTATTTAATGATGCACTCAACACATTTTATTTATGGTTATATGGCGTCGGACATATGGTTAAGGACCACACAGATATTGAGGGAGGAAACCCGCTGTCACCAAATCATGGGCTACTCATTTTCAATTAGCAGCAAGGGATCTTTTACATGCATAATCCCATACAGATGATAGCACATACCAAAGCCTTTGATGTACCAGTTGTGGTACACTGGCTGGAGAGAGAAATAGCCCAGTGGGCCCACTGATGGGAATTGATCCCAAAACCGACCATGCATCAAGTGTGCACTTTACCACAGGGCTACATCTCACCCTGATTTATTAAGGACTTCACCAGTAGTCGAATACACAGTTTATTGTATTTGTAGAAGGTGTAGTTGAGATGTGGTTCACCAGTAGTCAAATACACAGTTTATTGTATTTGTAGGTGTAGTGGAGATGTGGTTCACCAGTAGTCAAATACACAGTTTATTGTATTTGTAGAAGGTGTAGTTGAGATATGGTTAACGTCTGAGGACCTTGGAGCATATGGCCATGATATTGGAGTGACACTACCCGAGTTGCTATGGAAACTAGTAGAAGTAATTCCTGAAGGAGCTCGAATGAGACTCGGGATGACCAATCCACCATATATCCTGGAACATCTTGAGGTATTAGCAAGGCTTCTTTTGTCTCTGAAATATTTATAGATACATTTTTCATACATACCTGTACAAGCTGTATGTTCTCCGATATATTTTGCAAAAAAGAATATTTTCATGTAGTAAATGTATACAAATAAATATTTTAAGGGAACATATCAGTTAACATATCACAATCAAACAGATAATTTTACTGTATTTATAAAGCCACTGACCTTAGTTTTTAGGTGATGTATAATATTTTCAGCTATTGCGGCTTGTTTACCGTTATTTTATACATTATTTATTTGCTTTATGTAAAACCAAAAAGATAAGCACCTCATGCTTTCTGACAGAAAATAATTTGAAGGTACATAATAAAAACAAAACAAATCATAAGAGACCTCACAAGGTGTGTTTCAAATCTTTTGAAATTGGACATTGCATTTCATGTGCTTTGACAGATTTTAAACAGCTGTTATCTTACTAACATTTATGTGAAATGTTTTTTAATATGTCCTTTAATTTCCAAGATTTTAATGTACGTAATTATAACATCTGTTCCTTCTGGCAGAAACCCTGTACCTCAGAAAATAGAATTAGTAGCTTTAATTATGACTAGAATAAGATGTACATTCCATAGACATATAATAATTTTGAATTAAGAAATATTCCAATATTCAGGCTTCTGTTCAAATATTATGTAACACTATTTTTATCAAAATTAGTCTCCCTCCCTCCTGTAACCCTACCTAACGCTACACCTTACAGACCCAAATTATTATGTAACACATGGAGACACCCCAGCCCTCCTATTTACAAACAAGTGTGTAATATAATTTTAAAGTACCGTTTTGCGATTTGGGGAAAATGCAGATATGCATTTCAACTCGATTTATAATCCTACGTTAAAAATTGTTGCTGTGACGTTTATGAAAAAAAGAAAGAATTTTAGTAATAAAAAAGTGTGTTACGTAACACTGCTAAATACATCCACCCACTCCTGTGTAAGGCTACATAACGTTTGGACCTATACCATTCACCCACTCAAGCGTTACGTAATATTTGAATGACCCCTTTGTATATGTATTTGTTACATTATGGTGTAGTTTCAGCTGAGAAAAGATCATTTTAGCTTTTATTTTAAAATGGCATCACTTCACTGTTTAATGTTTACTCAATTGTTTTAAAGTTATCTCTCTTTTTTATGGGGTTATTTTTTTTCCGTTGTTTTCTATGAGTGTTTCTAAGTGATCAGCTAATTTTGTAGGAAATGTCAAAGATCCTGAATCACCCGCGCGTCTACTCGTTCCTGCATGTTCCTGTACAGTCGGCGTCAGACAGCGTCCTCATGGATATGAAGCGCGAGTACTGTGTGGCAGACTTCAAACACGTTGTCGACTTCCTTAGAGACAGGTACTGTAGCACTACTAGTCATGTTCCAATTAATCAAGTGCATTGAGCATTGCTTGCTGGAAACATTTGACCAATTAATCAAGTGCATTGAGCATTGCTTGCTGGAAACATTTGACCAATTAATCAAGTGCATTGAGCATTGCTTGCTGGAAACATTTGACCAATTAATCAAGTATCAAATTTCAACAGAGACCCAAAACAATGCCATGTTTCTATGAAATTCAGCAGGCTGTTCTCCGTGCTTATAAAACTGTTAAAATCTAAGACACACGTCTCTAATGATATTTTGAGACTTTAACATCTTCGCAATGCATACAAATTGCATGTGTGTGATGTTATTAAACATTTTAGCATAGATTCCATTCAAGTCAAGTTGTATATTTTAATATCTCTGATGATAATGATAATGATGATTAATTTTTTTTTGGGGGGGGAGCGGGTGGAGTTGTGTTTTTTAAGGAGTCCGGCAGTTCTTGAAATGTGGGCTGCTGAACTTACATGCAACAACCTATTTTGGCCAGTTTCTTGCTTTGAAACCCAAAAAACACTATGGTAAATGTTCGCACAGTTTTTATTTGTCTCATAAATGACTTGTGTTGTTCTTGTTTCAGAGTTCCTGGTGTCAATGTGGCAACTGATCTCATCTGTGGTTTCCCAACAGAGACTGAGGAGGTAAGTATTTGTAGTTGGGAGGAAGATAGAACAGGTTAAAGAGAATGTCCCAAGTTTTCCAAATGCTTTTGTGGTTTACTAGTAGGAGTAACACACCTTCGGGTTTCACGCTAACGATAACTTTCGGTACCTTGTTGGTAAAATCACAGGACCGAAATTTCATTTCCCATGATTATTATATCAAGTACGACTATTAAATGAAAATAATATATTTTAAACAGTTTCTGATGGGTTCCCATGATCACAAGTCATGGAACCAAAAAAGTGTTTGCCATGAAATTTGAAATCCTATGATGTGGAGTAATTTATCTGGAGGCAGTGGGTTTCCTGCCTGTTTTCTTTCCCTAAGGTTGAAATAGCCTCTTAGCATAATTGCCTAACTCATTTTTAGACCAAAGGAAGAGATTCTTTCAAAATTATTTAAACAAAAACAGGAAGAACAATTGTTCTTATTCTTTTTTTAATAATTTTAAAAGAATTCATTTTTGTTTGGATAAAAATAAGTTTTTATCCATTCGCTTCAAAAGCTGTAAAAATAAGTTGGGTAATTATGCTAAGATGCTGATGATATATTAGACACCAAATAAACATAGTTTACAACATTCCTTTCCTTTTTGTTTTGGTTGAATTATGTTCCATCAGATCTTCTTAGCTGGTATATACAGAATATGTATTAGATCAGTGTGATATTTGGCATGGAGAACTGTTATAACTGTACGTGGCTCATAATTTAAAATATTGTGTTTTCATTGTTTCTGTAGGACTTTCAGGAGACGATGGACCTTGTGAAAGAGTATAAATTTGCCAGCTTGTTCATCAACCAGTTCTTTCCTCGACCCGGCACACCGGCAGCCAAAATGCCTCGTGTGCACCCACAGGAGGTGAGATGGGGATATGATAGTTAGTTTTTATTTTAAAACTCACTGAATCTAGTTAGGCAGTGTAACTATTTTAAGTTATTACAGCTTCTTTACTATTAACTTCCATCATACTTACAATAGTTTGCTTAAATTACCAATATTGGCAACACCAGTGTGTTTATGGTCATCCTGGTGTTTAAAGTAACGTAAAAGTAACTTTTTGTGACACAGAAATGGTACATGCCTAAGAAACTGCTGTTTGTGTTAGCAGCCTTAAAATAGCAGTAGTAGTCTGTTATCTTCATATTTTCTTAAATAAAAATAAAAATTAAATAGTTGGGTTTTTTTAGTTCTCATAAAAAAGATAGATGGAAGGCTTGAATATATGGGTGCTGTGGTGTAAATTTTCCACATAAAACGTTTCAAATACAAACATTGTGATTTGCTTACATGACAGAAGAGTAAATTTGTTTCATTATTATAAACATTTCCCCCTATTATTTTAAGGTCAAGAAAAGAACAAAGAGGGTGTCCGAGTTGTTTCAGTCTTACTATCCATATGGACACCAGGTTTGTATTAATTCTAACGTACACAACGACTGAAAACATTTTTTAATGAGCTTTACATTTCAGAGGGATTAACTTACAAACTGAAATTCTTTATCCTACATCATGTAGGATATTCACATACCTATTCCCTTTCTCTAATGTATGAAAGATTGTGCTATTTATAAATATATTGATTTGCTTGTTTAATGCATGCATGTATTTGTATGAGAGAGACAGAGTTAATAACATCTGTATATGGCCTGTTTTCTATTCATGCTCTTCAGTGTGCAATTTATCTTGTGCATATCTGTGCATGGGCCAAGCAGGATGTAGCCCAGTGGTAAAGCACTCACTTGATGCGCGATCGGTCTGGGATCGAGTCCCATTGGTGGGCCCACTTACCTATTTCTCGTCCCAGCCAGTGCACCATGACTGGTATATCAAAGGTCGTGGTATGTGCTATCCTGTCTGTGGGATGGTGTATATAAAAGATCCCTTGCTACTAATGGAAAGATGTAGTGGGTTTCCTCTCTAAGACTGTCTAAATTATCAAATGTTTCACATCCAATAGCCGATGATTAATAAATCAATATGCTCTAGTGGTGTCGTTAAAAATTTTTTTAAATCTGTGCATTTCCACATCTGCATTTTCGCAAGCAGATTACTATACAAAATTTTATGTCATCAAAGTGTACTTTTAAGCCACTAGTAAACACTTTGTATTATGTCACAGTGTGGGAAAAATAGGTCATCAATTTACTTTTTTCTCTGCATACATATTACCCACATGTGGAAACACGAATATAGAAACGGTACTATATGTATGCTTTATGTCGATAAACTTGTGCACAGAATGGCACTTAAAATCACATTTATGGAATGCAGGCTTAAATCAGAACATTTATCTATACAACTACATCACTATATAAACCAAAAATTATTATGTTGGCATACTCAAACATTTAATGTTCTAATATTAAATATATTGGCAATGCATTAATCATGGAATTGGAATCTTGCTAAAATGGAAGTTATTTGATTTCTATGTCAGCTTGGTGAGGTTCAGCAAGTGCTTGTAACAGAAGTCTCTCACGATGGGCTGTTCTATGTGGCTCATAACCAGAGCTATGACCAGGTTGGTAGTGTTACTACATAGTTACTGAACTGCATGCCTGAAATTCTGTTGACCATCTTTGTTTTCTTTCTAAACAATATTTATTCAAATAAATGAAGTGTATCGGCCAACAGACAGCACACCTATGTAAATGCCTTGCCATGAGATGATGTTACATACTGTATAAATTTGAATGAATGATGAATTGTTTATTCTTGAATCAGGCTTCTGAAAGTTGCAAGAGCGATAGTTTCATTTGCGAGACACTCGTGTAAGTATAGTTTGTGTAACCCACTTTCATTCGCACATTGAATTTATGGCATCATTTAGATGTTGATGATGGGTTATCAAAAAACTAAATGGGTTACCCAAAAACGAAATGGGTTACCCATATTTGTTTTCGCGTAACCCATAAATGGATTACGCAAATTTTCAATTCTGATGCTTGTGAATGTGAAGTTTTGTTGTATTGTTAATTTTATGAAAGAAATTTTATATCGAAATACTTGTTTTCGCAGGTTTTGGTACCAAAAGATGATAATTTGATGGGAAAAATGTTTGAAGTGGAGATCATGGAAACAGGAAAACACTTCCTCAAGGGGAGACAACTCTCAAAGAGTTCTGCGGTCCGGCCTGATGTGCCACCTCCACTGAAGAAGGGAGAAGTGTCGGGAGTGTTTGAAAGAATTCATTACGTGAGTTTTAACATTTAAGTGCTTGAATTTCCATAGATGCTGAAAAGTTATTTTAAAGTATTACATCGAAAATTAGAAAGACATTTTTTTTAAACAATACTGATAAACGGCTCCATAAAAACATAATCCCCATTTCGTATACTGTAGTAATTTTTTGAGTCAGCTCGACTTATTAATTCACAATACCTCAGTAAAAAGTTGTAAAGACCAAATCTCTTTTTAAAAAAACTTGGTGAAGCACCTTTAATACTATTGTATAATTGTCAATATTTACAGCTACATTAGATTGCTTCAAATATTAGATTATAATCTTGGGGCATTAAACCCAAGCCATAACATGATACATCAGTGATGCAGATTTATTTTATTTTCAGACTTCGTCACCATGGCAGTCACTGTTTTTAGTGCTATCGTTCGGGGTTATTTGTGTGGCTGTGATCTGGAGACTTCACTCAATATACATGTCTTTTAGATAACGAGCAGCGTTGAAACATATTTATTATAAAATTAACACCAAGCCGAGTCTTTTCTTGTTTTTGTGTTGACATCTTTATACACATGACACATCCTTAGCGTCCTAATCAAAACTATACTTTGTGTGTATGCTTATGACATTACAATCCTGGGCCCCGGTTCCACGAAGCGATCTGAGCTCTAAGATCACCGTAAGTGCATTTCTACGGTATGCACGAAGGTGTGATCTTCGTGCAAAGATTGCTTCATGGAACGGGGACCAGGAAAATTCCTGGAATAAAATCCTGAAAACTGTATTAGCATTATTTCTTTTATTCAGTCTGAAACTATATAAAGCTTGACTTCATTACTATACTGTCAGGTGTAACAATGTCTTCTTAACAAAATTATATATTTTCATACTGGTATTTAAAAAAAAATAACAATCATATTTGTTTGTGTATATTTTAATAGGTCATCATGATGCTAATAGTTTTTAGGCTTTCATTCTTGAGATATTCCTGAATGACACATTAAAAAATAAGTAAGGTATAATCTTGATTAGGAATTGTTAATGTTATGAAGGAAGAACACTTAAACTACATGGAAAGAGAGGAATCTGTTTATTTTTGTTTATTCAAAAATTTCAGATAAATTTTATAACAATGCAACTAACAAGTATCTGGGTAAAAAAAACACCAAATCTACTTAAATTCATTTCATGTTACAAATTAAATATAATATCAATATACAAATTGATTTACATACATGTAGTCAAAACGGACCAACAGAGTACATACATGTTTGGATACAAATAGTAATATCTATAAATATACATCTGGGGCATAACCAGTGAAGAAAAAACGTCGAGGCAAACCCAGACCTGTAAAATAAATATCAGTGTCGTGGGAAAAATAAAATAAATTCCAGACGAGGCAAGCACCTCGCCTGCTTTTGCTGGCTAGGCCATTATGTGTATATATATATATATATATCTAGGCCATGATGTGTATATATATATATATATGTATATATATATGTATATATGTATATATCCTGTACATGCTGCAGTATAAACATTTCAAATTAATTGTCATGATCATGTTCATTTTAAAAGATATGACCTGCTAAGTAACTCTGCTTTTAATTACCAACTCTCAATAGTCTTGTTCTTCTGAATATTAATACTTGTATGTGTATATATATATATATATATATTAAAAGAAATTAAGTTAATTATTATTTGTATTAATAAAATTATTCATCTATGCAATATTTGTTTTTCCTCATTTATGATACATAATAATACAAAATATATTGGTATTAATTCAAGAAAAATTGTTTTAAAAACAAATACTACATTAAAAACATTTAATCTTACCCTACTTAACAATACATTCTATATTTATAAAAATACACATATTTGATTAGACATATTGAGTGATGTATAAATATAGGTTTCCTGTACTATATGAAATACAAATTTGGTATTATTTCTGGACATGGATTTTTATATTCTGTCATCTGGAGTCTTTAGGCGTATTTATGCAAAATTATTAATAAATTGCAAATGACCTACCAGAAGCCAATAGGTCATATAGCAACTATATGTTTATCACATATTCATATCACTGGTGGTACCTGTATCAGGATGAATATTTTTCAACTATCTTTGTGTTTACTTTGAACATCAAATTTCTTTTTAACCATTGTAACACATGCAATGAATTTACCAAGTGCCTTTTCATCCTCATCAGTGAGATTAACCCCTGAAACGTCGATCTCGCGCAGTTTAGAACAACCTGATAGACACTGAAGCCAAGCTAGGTTCAGCTGTGTGCATTCTGAAACATTCAGATATTCAAGACATTTCAGCGATAGCCCGATGTTCTGAATACTAGAACCTGTGAACTTGGTACACTTGGAGATATTAAGTCGTCGTAAGTCACCAAGATGTCTACAGATGTGATGTAACGCCATGTCGGTGCACCCAGTGCCCGATATCTCCAACTCTCTCAAACGAGACAGTTTGGTCAATTTTTCAAGTCCTGTTTCTCCCACTCTGTAACAAGAATTGAGCTTCAGCTCCTCGAGACTGGAAAATGTGGAAATATCTTCTGCATCGAAGTTGTCCACCCGTGTGGTCTGACTGAGGTCGAGATGCTTCAGGTTTGAGAGGATCTGGTCGCTGGGTTTGAGCCAGCGCGGCTGCCAGGAGCAGTTTCTCAGAGTGAGCTGAGTGAGGCTGCTCGGCAGTTTGTCACTGGTCAAGTTGTCCGTGTTACACTGTTCCAGGTGAAGAGATTTAATCCGGGGACATCTGTCGCGAAGTTCTCCAAGCATGGCATCCGACAGTGAATGCTTCTTCCACTTCGTACCACCTGTAACATTAAAAGTGAAAGTTTGTTTTGTTTAATCTTTTCATATATGTGCTGGAATGACATCATGGACCAAGCTTTTTTGTGATATTAAATTAACTGCATCATAAAGCGTGCCATCACGTCCATGACGTACCATGCTTAACACCACCATTTGGCAAAGATTTTGTTTAAAAAGGTTTCATCAAAGACATTTGCTATCAATTTGAAGATTGATTACTAACTAGTTTGTAATATTTTAGACTTGTGTACAGTGTAGCGATCTCTAAAACATGCATCGAAAACTGCAGCACAAATAAAGCACTCCATATTCCCTGCCACTTGGTGATTAGATCACATTGATTTATTAACCATCTGCTGTTGTACGTCAAATATCTAACAATTCTGAGGTATAATCGTAAAGGATATCCATTTGATTTTCCCCCATTAATACCAGTAGCAGAACAGAATCTTTTATAACAATGTAACAACTATCGGCAGACTGAAGTTTGTATTTGAACCCACTTGGATCGAGGAAGCCTCTCAGTCGGAAAGTGAGGAGGCATTCTGAAAAGTGTGCTCTCAGTACTTTCCACATCTTGGGCAGGTTCAGTCTGTAGGGCAGAAGATCAACATGGCGCCACAAGGAGTTGTCCCGGACAATTCGCCGCCATCTAGCACACACTCTGAAAGTAGACCACAATCATTTAATACAATATTATAGTTTTTAACTCTGCAATCAATCTGCAGCAAGGCTCGCACTAAAACAAATTTTAGTTTTAGTTGAGTAATTCCTTTAAAATTCCTTTTAAAAAGATGTTAATTTAAGGACATGTTTAGTAGCCAAAGACAAAACGTTACAGTGCTCAAACATAAGAATTTGTCTACCACAGCAATTTTTTAAAGAATTTCCATGGGTAAAGGGACCCACTGACGGCAATTTTGAGTCTGCCTATGGTAATTTTGTCATTTAAAGTGACATTTGCAGCAAATAAACTGAAAGGTTTATTTGCAGCAAATAAACTGAAAGGTTATTTTGTTGTATGTAGACAAACATTCAAACGTAAAATATTGGTACTTAATGTACATTTTACCACTATTGAGCTTTTCCGATGGCACAAAAGTTCCGTCGGTGAAGCTCTCTACCTACGGCAATTTATCTCTCAACGACGGCAATTGCCATCGGTGCCGTCGTTAAGTTCCAACCCTGATGTTTAATGATCATTATGATGATGTTATAGCCATTTTGCATAAAAATTAGCAATTGCCTAATTTAATTGGGCATGGTGAGGACAACTGCAATACATCTTTTAGCATTTACAGAAGATCATTAGCTCTCTCACACACACACACACACACGGCGAATTAGCATCCGGAAATGCAACAGGATCGCAATCGCCCGGATTCTGCCGAAGGGTTCCGAGTGGGATCGTCCCGTCACCCGGTTGGTACAGAATATTCTGAAGTCAGAATGCTAATTATATACTTTAATATAATAAACTGGAGTAGTACCTGCCAGAAAGGCATAAATCTTTAACAGGTAAGTAGCTGAGAATTTCCAGTACAATGTTGTCCGGTAATTTGGCGAAAGCGTCCGACTCCATCTTCTGAACGTTTGTTCTGTTCGGAAATTCCTCCCGGTTTTACGTGTATCTACTCCAATCAAGTATCTCTAGCGATTGCATAATTTACAAAAACTTAAAGCTGTTTGCTGTCTTGAGGAAGCAGTTTTTAGATGTCTGGGTTTTTTTTATATACTAGTATATAACAGAGCAAACATCTTTAAGTATATAATTATTCGTCTGTCTCCAATGTAGTTTGACGATTCGTTCCTTGGACACAAAAAAAAAACCCAATTGTCAACTGTGGAGATAAAATTTAGAAAAGTTAAAAAACCAGGCTCATACATAGCCACAAAACTGCCAGCCACCCCAAGTGCCCGACAAACACCAAAGCGACAGAGAGTGGTACACACGCCAAGCAGGCATACCAGTCGTAGATCAAAGACTTTTTCACCTGGAGAAAAGGTGAATATAATATTGTGTGTGTGTGTGTGTGTGTGTGTGTGTTACTTTTACGAGTTTTAGATTAGTGTAACTTACTTGGTATGAGACGGCCCCTGTAAATGCTGCACAAGGCGGAATCGCCCAGTGGGCGATCACGTGATCTACGTCTCGAAATAGATCGCCGAGCTTTGTAATTATGGCGACGGAGTGTCACGAAGCGTAGCTGAATGTGGGTACTGTCGGATTTGTTTCTGTAGTATGTGTATTAGTGATTAATATGTGGATTTTTTTTATCAGTTAACTCGAAAATGATCGATGTAAAGGTATTTGACGTCAAACATAGGATTGGTGTGCTATTAGAGCGGGAATATTTGCCAACTTTTTGGTTGTCAGGAATTGCCAAAAAAATGCATAGGTTGGTCTCCGACTGTAATGAGAGCGTATAACTGTCCAAATGTCCGCCTAGCTCTCTTACAGTCAGAGTACTCGGGCTAGTATAAAATGTCAAGGATAAAGACTATGCCAATTTTGATTATTTATTAAACACTGTGATGTTGCAAATTTTGTCAGTGTTTGGACTAGAAATTTGGCAATGCATGATAAACTTTGAACACTTTTGAAGAATTATAACCATTTTCAAGGTACTTTTTTTTCATTAAAGACCAAACATTCATTGAAATAAAACTAAATATAATTAATGTACTTGCTTTAATAAATGAATGACAAGAAAATTTAAAACAGAGATATTTCATTAATTAATCGTAATTTCTGAGTGTTTTATAAAGACAATTGTAGAATTAATTATTGAAAAAGGCTTGTTTAATTTAACGGCAGCATGGCGCCGATAAAGGCAAGATGGCGCTAGACTATTGAGGCACGGTGCCACACGGACATGCTAAAACAAGCTAGGAAAGACACTATCTGTTCATTTCAAACCTACCCCACCCCCGCCCTGCACATCTTTGCAACGCCTAACAAGTGACAGTCTCTCAAAGACTGGAGAGGAGAGACATATTTCTCAATGTTACATCATTGTATTAATATATACTATAATATCAAGGCCAATTGAAGAAAGTAACAACTGAATAGACCACCATTTATTAGCATTTTAATAAAGTAAACAGATTATTTGTATGATCTTAATAGACACAACCAATTTATGAGGTATTTGGTTACAAAATAAAACACATTCTTTCCATCTCACACTTGTTACAGAGTATACAGAATGGTTCAAACATAAAACTGAAGGCATTCATGTATAAATACATGGTCCTCTTATGTACAACAGTACAGGGTATTTCTATCTAAATCTCACCACAGCCCACTTTTATTAATATCAGTTGATTTGTGTATACACATTTGCCTGCCTGAAGGCAACATGTTCTGAAAAAAGACAACCCTTGTTGTCCAGCCCTTTCTCCCAGGATATTGGTTTAAACAAGAAAGAAAGAAAGAAATGTTTTATTTAACGACGCACTCAACACATTTTATTTACGGTTATATGGCGTCAGACATATGGTTAAGGACCACACAGATTTTGAGAGGAAACCCGCTGTCGCCACTATATGGGCTACTCTTCCGATTAGCAGCAAGGGATCTTTTATTTGCGCTTCCCACAGGCAGGATAGCACAAACCATGGCCTTTGTTGAACCAGTTATGGATCACTGGTCGGTGCAAGTAGTTTACACCTACCCATTGAGCCTTGCGGAGCACGCACTCAGGGTTTGGAGTCAGTATCTGGATTAAAAATCCCATGCCTCGACGGGGATCCAAACCCAGTACCTACCAGCCTGTAGACCGATGGCCTACCACGACGCCACAGAGGCCGGTGGTTTAAACAAATGCACTAACTAAATCTGGCCAGAATATACCTATTCTACACTAAAGTACCACATTTGCATGGGCTGGAATTACCACGAAGAGAGTCTTCAATGTTGACAATTTACACGTTTGCAAACTACATGCGTTCCCCTGTCAACTTCAGTCTAAAAATTGCCACTACAAAGCTGTCAAAGATAAAATAATCGGAGTGAAACAGCAGACAACGTATGCAAATATATTTCCGGATTTGGTCTGAGCATTGCTTCAGTATGTACACGTATATCATTGGAATGCATCAGTGCAAGTCAGTGTTTAAAAATAAAATTGCACTGATAGGCCACTGTATACCTGTACATGTATGTGTGGTTTCTTTTAAATGTTTAATCTGTGGTGTTAATAGTAACTGTGGTTTTAGATACCATTTGATCATGGTTTGTTTAAATGTGTCGCTTACCATAACGTTTTTGGTGCACTGTGATGAACATCTACAAGTGCAACTGTAAGCCAAGTTTCATCAACTTAGGATTTGTTTGTGAGTAACTGATCTAAACACGGAACTTTTAACATTAAATTTAAGTTTTAAAATTACGCCATCGCCATCAGAAAAATTATACCTACATCTCGCATTTTTTACTTCTTAAAGGTAAAACAAAAATGGAACATTATAAGCAAACTGTTTTTTAATATAAGTGTAACACATCACCACAAACGTTATTCTGTCTGCTGTTGTGCTGAATCATTATATTTACCTGTGTATTGCAACAAAGGCTGGTATTTTCGGATATTTGCAAAGAAGGTGAAAATTGGCAAGAATATGTGGAAATATTTGAACTTTTTCATTGCTAACGACATTGACAATAACAAGAAAAAAAGGGTGCATCCTGTGTCCAAATGTTGGGTCATCGACTTACATTATCAAAAGTCTGTGTCTCCCAGACAAGCCCGAAACAAAGACTTTCACAGCTATGTGTGGCCTTGTCAAGAATCATTTTAAACCAAAACTTTCTAAAGCTAGTGCTAGTTTGCTGTTCAACTCTAGAAGTCGTAAGATAGATGAAGGTGTTCAAATGTTCCTGGCGAAGTTGCGGCATCTCTCTGGTCCGTGATAGATTCACTGCTGGGATGAACGATGCGCAAATCCAGGAGAAGATTCTGACTGTTCCGGATGGTGAACTGACAATTGACTGTGCATTCCAGATTGCAGAATTTCACGAAGCGGCATGCAGGAATGTCAGAGAGATGCAGATGTCTGTAATGCAATCAGCAAGTGGTGTGATAAAAGTCCAGGATGAGTCCAAGTATCAGGGACATCAGCAGTTTCAAAAGAAGAAAAGAAGTGGTGGACGTCTGGATGGACGCCAGGATGGAAGACTGATGAAATACTGTTTTCATTGTGGAGCAGATCATGATCCAAAGCAGTGTGGGTTTCATGACAAGAACTGCTTTTGCTGTGGCCGAAAAGGCCATGTTAGAGTCAAATGTCATCAGGTGAGGTGGAAGTCCAAGGTAAAGAACATTGGTAATGATGATAGTGAGGATGAAGTCCACACAGTGATGTGCAGTGCAAATGAGGAAGGGAAGACTGCTCCACTGTTGTGTGAATTGGAAGTTCAAGGTGAACTAGTTGAATTCGAGACTGTGGTCGTCGATGCCTTTTCGAAATGGGTCGATAAAGTAGACAACATCAACAGCTACCATTCGGAAGTTGAGTGATTTTTGCACAGCATGGGCTTCCGGACATGCTAGTGCCTGATAATGGAACAAACTTCACATCTGAGGTGTTTGCCGAGTTCTTGAGGTCAAATGGTATCATCCATGTGAAGACAGCTCAATACCATCCTTCCAGCAATGGGCCAACAGAAAGGGCTATGCAAATAGTGAAAGAGGGCATCGCTAAAACTCCTGGTGACTGTGTCGAAAAAAGATGCATCATTTCCTGTTGCAGTACAGGATAACTCCGCAGTCAACCACCGGGAAGAGTCTAGCGGAACTACTGAATCAGCGAAGACTGAAGACCAAACTGGACTTGTTGTACCCAATCTGCAAGGCAAAGTCCAGAAGCATCAGTCAGAGATGATGATGAATCACGACAAGAAAGCATGCGAAAGAACATTTGCGGTTGGTGGTACGGTGAATGCCAATAACTTTTGCCATGGTCTGAAGTGGATTCCAGCTGTTGTAGTCCAAGTTACAGGTCCACTATCCTGTGAAGTACTTTTATCTGATAAATGTGTGGTCAGATGCCATGTTAACCATATTCAGCGACATCACACAGAAGTGGAGATACTTCCCCAGTTGCATAGCCTGATCGAGAAGTATTTCCATCTTCAGTGCCAGCTACCCACTTTCCCATCGATACACAGAGGACCTTTGGCCAGTTACAATTTCCACAATCTTCAGTAGAAAGTCCGCGACCAGCAGTGACAAGATTCTCAGTTAGGGAAAGAAGACCTCCAGAGTATTTTAAAGAATATAACACTGACATCTGAGACAGTTTAATTCATGTGGACACATTTTGGTTACTCTATGTTTGTTTCTCAATATTAAGTATCAGGTTGATCTATTTTCTTTTTAATATTTATTGTTCTTTTCCGGCTTCTAAGGATTTTTGTTGTTGTTGTTGTTGTTGTTTAACGCGGTTCCAAGATTTTTTTTCAGTTCTTTGTGTTTTGTGTTGTATTGAATTATATACAAGAATATGTTTAATCTAAGAGTAGAGGAGTGTTGTAAGGTACCATCATTACGTCTGTGGTCACTTGAAGATGAGTAAGTAGCAACCCGTGTTATTGACTGTGTTTGTCATGTGTCACTGGCTAAAACCCAACAGAATTACATTTCTACCAAAAAGTACCAAACACCATGGACCTTCATATAAGAATATTCTTTAACAAAAATCTAGAATAATACATGCAAAAATATATTATTAATTTATAAACATTTTACACGTTAAAACATTTATAAATATACACTACATGTATATACCATAGTAAAAACAAAGAGAATGCCTATACAAAGAATAGGCGAACATAATTCAAAACTAAACAATCATAAAATTGCATATAAAATTTTAAGTAGTAAATAGTGCATAGATTCCATTTTCTTTAACAAAAATCTAGAATAATAGATGCAAAAATATATTTTTAATTTATAAACATTTTACACATTAAAACATTTATAAATATACATTACATGTATATACCATAGTAAAAACAAATGCCTATACAAAGAATAGGCGAACATAATTCAAAACAAAACAATCATAAAATTGCATGTAAAAATTTGAGTAGTAAATAGTGCATACGGTACATTTCATTTCAACTTATTTCCGTGCTTATATCCAATTAAGGTTCAAGCACACTGTCCTGGGCACACACCTCAGCGATCTGGTCTATATGTCCAGGACAGTGGGTTAGTTAAGTGTTAGTGGTTAGTGGCCTTACACCTACCCATCAAGTTGTAAAAACTTGCTCTGGGTGAGAGCCGGTACCAGGCTGCGAACCCTGTACCTACCAGCCTTATATCCAATGCCACTGAGGCCAGTTAGAGCAATTCTACTCTCTAGCTGAACTAGAAATAATTATCTCCCTTAAAAGGTATCCAAGTACGCACAGGAAAGTGAAATCACTATGCTTACTCTGTTAATGCTAAGGAGACTTAATCAACATAGATGAAGTTGATGATTATCCCTCAAATAAAGAACTTGATGGGTTAGCCTAAAGACTGACCGCCACAAAGAACCGGGGTATTTCAACAATCTTAGAGAGAAATTAAAGAACAGATTTTGGTAACCATCTTTATCAAGAAATATCCCAGAAAGGTATGACCCATGGCACTAACTGTAAGAAGCCTTCAAGATGGTTTCAGTTCGAGGGTTTCATCATCTTCACAGTAGAATGGAGGATTCACATCATGTATTTATATACAGGGGCCTAGCTTCCATATATGCAGGTACGTACTTCCGTACCACCTGAGATTACAATTTTTTTTTTTATTATTAAAATATATGATGTAAATGCATGTATGCTCTATGTTTTAGTCCATCACCGAAAAAGTCTGCGTTACACCTTAAAATCCCAAGCTAGACCCCCGATATATATATAATAAAAAATGAAAAATTGGGAATATTTACATTCAGCTTGGGAATTTTAACTTCAAAACTGGGAACTGAAAAAAAGGCCTATTGAGAATGGTGCCAGATATTGAAGTCATGCAAGATGATAAAACCACGGACGAAAATAGAAATTGAGCTCTTGTCAACCAATGGGATCATGATTCAGTCATCTAGCCGAGTTGAAGTTAATTATATTGACTAGTGTGTTCAAGGCTTTAGAAACATTTAAGTTAAAGGGACATTCCTGAGTTTGCTGCGCTTTTTAAGATGTTATCGACTAACACAGACTTTTTAACAATTGTTATTACATATCAAATATATTTTTCTGCATAAAATATTTGGCTGATCGTTTTAATATTTGTACTAGGTTAAATTTCATTTTATTTCTAAAAATATAATGTTTTTATACATACGAAAGTATTTGAAGACAAAATCCTGTTTGACTTCTTACAAATATTAAGATGACCAGAAACACATTGAATATACAGACACTGATATCCTAAACCAGAAAATAAGTTTAATCGTAGAAATATTTTATTATTCGGAAACATCTTACAATGCACCAAACTCAGGAATGTTCCTTAAACACCTGAAAATTAATCATAAAATTCCATGATCATTCTCAACCATTTTTATAATTGATCTTTAAATTATATTTTGCATAAAATAGTAGATTGGATTTAAAAATGACTTTTTTTCTAGGTTTTTTTTTTAACGATCATTTAAGCTTTTATTTTGAAACAGGTATCACTACTGTGCTATCAAAGGTCTTTTTCCTGTTTCATGAAGGTTTGCTATGATTTTGCAGTTGATGCCACTTTTTTTCTTTAATGAGTTTGATTTTATGTAAAAATGCATGTGAGAAAAAAGGTTCAAAAGTGAGTCTTAAACATAATGACAAGTCTGCCAGTGAGGTAATTCTCTTCCAGCATGTCTGTTTTGAACGGCATGCAGCAATCAAATTGTCTTCAGTCCGGTTTCAAGGTCCTTCATAACCCGAAGCACCAGTTCTTCTTGGAACGGTAGACCTACACACTGCACACTAATGGGCAGGCCCTCGCCACCCTCGCACGCCTGCAAAGAAAGTCACTCAATTAGTTAAAGCTCAAAGGAATTTTAATGACACTTCAGCATATTTAAAACTATGGCTGTTTGATGTCAAGTACTTGTACTCCCCTCTCCAAACTTCATTTTAAAAATTAAGCACTTTATGATCTAAATTTCACAATTTTTAATTGCAATAAGACAGGTGTCGGTTCTTGTTTAATTTATGATTCTGACATTTTATAGGTATTTTATTTTAAATATTGTTAAAATAGGTTGGCATACATGATAAAGATGATTAATGGGGAAAAAAACCGCCCTTAGGTTCTTTATTTTTTGTGGGGAGTACATTTCGACACTTGGTCCACAGAATAAGAAGAATCCTGCCGACAGATTGTTTATATGCACTTTCCCATAGACATACCTGCACGTATATAAACAAAATTAAAAGAATATAACTTATTTTTGTTTAGTTGTTTTTTGTTGTTGTTTTGTTATCGTAGTAAAAAAAACCTAATAAACTAGTCCATCAAAATGATTCTCAAGTACTAGTAGCTTACCTTTTTAATGACTTTTTCTTGCAAGTTGCGTGGAGAATACACGTTAGGATTTTCCAGATTTATTAGGTCATCAGCAGAAACTTTTGTTACAGGCACAACTCCGGAAGGGTAATTCAGCAGGTTGTACAGCTGACACATGGAACCAGCAACTGAAAATTAACTCAAATAATTCATGACATGAACTATTAAAATGTGTTTTGTTTAATGACAACACTGGAATTCTTCTGCTATCATCTGATGTGAAACGTGGTTATTCTGACACGTAGTCTTCAGAAGAAACTTGCTACATTTTCCCATTAACAGAAAGGCATCTTTTATGTGCAGTTTTCCTCAGACAGGACAGCATACACCAGTGACTTTGATATATGGACTGAGGCAATTTTTGGCTTTAAAACTGATCATACACAGAGATGGACATGTCTGAACCTTGTTTGGATATAAACATATTTTAAAAGAGTTCCCCAAGTCTAAGAATCTAGCAAAAAGACATTAATTACTTCATCACATTATTTATTACCTTTGAAAGTAGGATGCTCTGTGAGAAAAGTAGACAGCAATATTATGTTATATTTACCAAGAGCAGTGAGGTGTATAATTGTAAGCAAGGTACACGTGTAGGCAGTGATGGTGACAGTAATAACCACAGGAAATTATCACCTTGCTGCCACTTGCTAAAAAAAACACTGCTTTAAAACCACTATTAATGACATCATGGTTTTTGCTAGAGGATACCAATGTTTGCAATTAATGAATATATAGCCTGTATGATATTGCAATTTTTAAGTAAATCATAGTAAGAGAACTTTTGTTTAAAATGTGTTAAGTCCATGTAAGCCTGACATGTCATGGTTTCATCAGCTATGTTTCTAGACTCTGATAATCGGCACCATTGCCCACCATTCTCCAAAGGCTGTCATTTTATATTCCCAATTTTGGAGTGAAACATTCAAAATCTGAATGTAAATAATTACCATTTTTTATTATTATATAAAGATATATTTTGAAAATGATTCATAACTCTTGACAAACAACCCTTCCCTCCCCTATAACATTTTATAATGCAAAATAGATTATTAATTTGACTTAGCTTTAATGAGATGTTTTTGAAATGAAACTGAAAATTCCCAATTTTTGGTAAAACAAAGTCATGGGCATCAAGTCAAATTTGAGAACTAAACCCTGCATGTATACAGTAGATAGAAATAGTTTTCACTATGAACTAATAACCTGTTAAGAATGAAGCTTTGTTGAGTAGAACAGCTGGACAAGGATAAACTGGAGCAATGACGGCATTCAGTCCTTCACTTCTCCAGCTCTGCAAATACTCTTCTTTGTAGGCCTTAACAGAGTAAAAAAAATAAAAATATATATATATATATATAAATATAGGCGTAAGCCCTCCCATTTTTGTAGGAGGACAGGCTGGCTTTTGCCTGAATTAAACAAAAATGCCTGAATCTGGATAATATAAGTTGTAGAAGCATCACGAGGGGTATATGTATGCTTTTTATGTATCCTCTGTGTGTTCTTTTATCCCGAGCCGAAGGCGAGGGGGTAAAAGAGCTCACAGAGGGTACATAAAAAGCCATATACCCCTCGTGATGCTTCTACAACTTCTATTATCTCGCCTTCATGTAAAATTCTTTAAATTAATTGGTTGTTTGCCGTTGGACAAATCCCTTATATCCCTGTGGGCAGAGCCAAATTCTCTTATACCCCGTCTGTAATTTCCAACAGTTTCCAGCCACCCCAGTTAATGCTAAAGCAATAATTAGATTATAAATAACATTGACAACAAGATTTATTCACCTACATAAGGGGTTGCAAATGAATCACTACACATATTTACATGGATTACAACTAATTTTGAATGTAGAATGATGGAAGTACACAGTAAAAAAGGTCTCATGTTAGCCTATTTTACCCAAATATCTGTATTATTTTTGCCCAAATTTGACGTTTAGACCCACCAAATTGCCTTGTACACACATAGACAGGTTTTTCCGATTGTTGCCCAGCAGTTTATGACATTGTCGATAGATGGTGTAACCGTACGGCCGCCATTAAGAGAGTGAAATTCACACAACAATAACATGTGACAGCATTGCATCTTGGTGCAATTTCAGTATTTATGACTTTCTTGGAACATTTTGTAAAACAAAAACCAGTCTCTCAGATAATTCAACCTCATTTAAAGATTGTATGTTCATATCAATGTCGATGGAAATCTATGAATGATTAAAAACATAAATAACAAAGCACCTATATCGCCAATACAAAAGCATAGCGAATAAATTAAATACATGCAAGTAAATGAGTTTGATTGTTATTAAGTGAAACTTTAATGAATATATCCTAAAATATAGAAAAATATTTCAATTATGTACATTTGTAGAAAACATGGTTTATCATTTTAAAAAAGAAAGACTGACCGTATATCTAGATGTCAACATTTAGATGTTACTATTATTAGATCTGGGATATTCCAGATGTGATCACATGGGGTTGAAGTGGGACGCAGTTCACACTTCCAAATATTGCTCTCTTATTTTTAATGTATTATTTTTTATATATAAATATGAATTATTATGGTGTTAAATGTGTGTAAATAAATGATAAATAAATAATTTACTGACGTAATACGTATGCTGGCCACACCAAAAATCGCATCCCCACCCACATGGTCAAATTTTTTGTTTCTAGAAAAAAAAATTATTTTTTGTTTCTAGAAAAAAAAAATTAAATTAAATTATTCATCCACAATATTCAACACTAAATTACCCTGAAAAGTCGCCTCTGGTTAGTCATTAGGCCTAAATGTTCAATATACTAGTTAATTACAAAACGAACCCCTTGACACTTACTGAACAAAACAGGAGCATAGGCTGGGGAGGGGTGTCATCTGATACCCCTGTCAGCAGAGTCTAAAATACTGTTTTAAAGTTCAATATATTAGGCTATACAGGTGTCCAGGGAAATTATATTTGCTTGCATAGTTTAAATTATTCGTTATGCTTTTGTATTCACATGTATACACATGCAATCTGATTAAAATTAGCTCTACTGGATCTATCAGTAGATCTAACAGCAATGCGTGGACTCCCATGTCCAGGTGACATTTCATCTACAAATAACAATTTAAATATCGACCAATTACACTTCGCCTTTTATAGCGTTATTCGGGAGATACAAATTCTAAAAATATTGGGCGAGACTATTTATGCATTAGGCGAACTTGTTGGTCTATTTCAACATTGAAAAAACAGGGGGAAAAGTGCAATAATAAACTCTGGATTGTATACTAGTATAAACAGATTTTATGGCTATACCATCACTTTTTTTTCGTCTTGAAACTAATTTTATATAAAATTTTATATTGCTATAGTTTCCGGCATACTTCACCCGAATCATTTCGTATATCCTCAGCATAATCCCGAATGTTTTCAAATTCTTTTAAAATCACTGGCATGATTTTGCAAGTAAGGTTTTGATTGGTCGAATGAAAGGACAACTGGACATAAGCTCCAACGTAATACATGTAGTGAAGCTAATTTTAATTAGATTAATATACATGCTTTATTATTTACGTTTTTAATTATTAACACACTTCCACCAATTTAGATATGAATCTACCAGGGCTCAAAACTAGCCAAAAAATACAGTGACCCAAAAAATAATAATGGATGTTGGCAAATTAAGGTAAACGAACCATGAACTACGAGCAAGATTTTAATGTGGAATCAATATATGCAATACAAATATTAATAGTGGCTCATATGTTATAGCTCTAAAGAAGATCGCTAAAATAATATTATTTGGGCAACTAACGCCATTATTTTTTAATATTTAAGTCGCCCAAACGGGATATTGATCGCATTTGGTGACCTGGCCACAGACCGTTTAGAGCCCTGATCTACATTCTTTAAATGAGGTTGAATTATCCGACATACTGGTTTTGCTTTCAGAAAATGTACTAAGAAGGTAATAAATACTGAAAATGCAACCAGATGCAATGCTTTCTAATGTTATTATTGTGCAAGGTACACTCCCTTAATGGCGGACCGATCACGTGATTCTAAACATGACCGCACACAGTACTTTGACGTCACTGGCCAATAAACCCATCTATATATAAAACCATTCTAGAACAACATACTAAAGTGTATTGAGAGCTCGAGAATAAAACACAAAGACGAAAATCAGACTAAGCAGACACCGAACTTGGTGGTATAGTGGTTATACCATCAGACTTAAGGCTGGTAGGTACTGGGTTCGCATCCCAGCTCCCACCCAGACTCAATAGGTAGGTGTCAGGGGTCTACATTGACTTCTCTCTTACTACAACTAACAAACCCATAGCTGTGGTGTATGTCCAGGACAACGTGCTTGAACTTTAATTGGATATAAGCATGAAAATAACTAAAAATGAAATGAAATTTACTTACATTTGGTTATTTTAAGGTTGTTATTGGAGGGAATATTTAGAACCTATTTTTAAAATCTATTTAGTTCATTTTTTATGTTTGACTTTTATATGTCAATACCTGTAGTAGATTTTAAAAACTAATTAATAAATTTTGTTCCATACAAGCAAAATATTGTATTGTTGCAAACCCAATGACAGTTTTTAATAGCAATGTTTCATGATCTAATTTAATCTTTTAATGCATCTTCCTGTGTATTCAAAACTGCATTTGCGAATGGACTGAGAACCCATTCTTGTTAATTATGATACGAGGTAGTTTGGCATATGAGAACTGTCTCACATTCATGAACACATTCATGAACACACCCCATGCATCAGACCAGAGTTTCGAATAACCTGCATATATCTAATGAAAGTTCAAAGCCACAGTCTGCATAGTATATTCTCAGAGTCCATCCAGGTGGATGGCGGGATGTAGACCAGTGGTAAAGTGCTCACTTGCTGCATGGTCGGTTTGGGATCGATCCCTGTCGGTGAACCCATTGGGCTATTTCTTGTTCCAGCCAATGCACCACAACTGGTATATCAAAGGCTGTGGTATGTGCTATCTTGTCTGAGGGAGGGTGCATATAAAAGATCCCTTGCTACTAATGCAAAAATGTAGCGGGTTTGAAATCCAATAGCTAATAATTAAAAATCAATGTGCTCTAGTGGTGTCATTAAACAAAACAAACTTTTTAACATCCAGGTGGAACTTTTTCATGATTTTGCAACTGAAACTCTAACAGTGAAAAAATATATAAGATTATCAACATTTCTTAGGCTACTTAAGTAAATATAACTTAGAACAAATAAAATACAATACCTGAATTTTGTTAGACAGAATGAACCAGTCGTAAACAGATCTACAGGTAAGGGAAAAAAAAAAAGTATTATAAGGGTTTAAAATTAACATGAAGACCATGGTCGCCTGCAGCCAGTTAAAGAAAAATCTTACTGACCCTTCTCAAATTCAACTAGTCCTCCAATTATTACAATGAAATTTAACTGCACAGCCAAAATCAAAATCAGAATTAGAATGTTCTTTGTTGAATAATAGTCCATTTGCTTCAACAGGAAAGTGATTAATTGCAGTGGCGGATCCAGAAAATCCATTTGGGGGGGGGGGGTTCCCCAATGACATGAGGTGGAATGCTAATGGAACTTTGAGGGAGGTTTGTAGGGGATCATAAAAAAATTAAAAGTAATATATAATAAAATTATAACCATCGCCCCCTCCCCCCCCCCCTTAGATCCACATCAAAATTGGCATGTAACTTCATAATGAATAAAGTTAAAATTCATCGGTTCCCTTTTGAAGCAAATGGACAATAGCCTAAACATGGAAATGTTCTGCCTCAGTAAAATGTAATGTGTGTGTGTGTGTGTGTGTTTGTGCTTGTGCTCAATAGTAGGCTATTGATAAAATAAATATTGAAACAAAAATAAATCTGTTAAAAAAACAAAAAAACATTTTACCAAAATATACAATGTATTTTGTTATCATATTACAAAGCATAAACACTTACTTATTGTTTATTACAGTAATATTTGGACGGTTATGTCATCATGTAAGTCTTGGTGTCAAGACTTTAGATTTGATCTGTTCTTATTTCATGCAGATAGCTTAAACTTAAAACAACAATCAATTAACTAACCTATAGAATAATCCCTGTAGTAATAGAAAATTCCATTGTTATTTTTATATGCGCACATGCGCTCACATTAGTGTGAGTTAAAACTATAAGATAGATTTTTATTTTGTCCCAGAATAACAGAAGCTAATTAAATATGATTCATTTTTAGAATAACATGATAAAACTATATATAAAAACATTAGTTAATCTCCAGGAAAGTCAAACAGTACATGATAAAACTATATATAAAAAACATTAGTTAATCTCCAGGAAAGTCAAACAGTACATGATAAAACTATATAAAAAAATAGTTAATCTCCAGGAAAGTCAAACAGTACATGATAAAACTATATATAAAACATTAGTTAATCTCCAGGAAAGTCAAACAGTACATGATAAAACTATATAAAAAAATAGTTAATCTCCAGGAAAGTCAAACAGTACATGATAAAACTATATATAAAACATTAGTTAATCTCCAGGAAAGTCAAACAGTACATGATAAAACTATATATAAAACATTAGTTAATCTCCAGGAAAGTCAAACAGTACATGATAAAACTATATAAAAAAACATTAGTTAATCTCCAGGAAAGTCAAACAGTACATGATAAAACTATATAAAAAAATATTAGTTAATCTCCAGGAAAGTCAAACAGTACATGATAAAACTATATATAAAAAACATTAGTTAATCTCCAGGAAAGTCAAACAGTACATGATAAAACTATATAAAAAAATAGCTAATCTCCAGGAAAGTCAAACAGTACATGATAAAACTATATATAAAACATTAGTTAATCTCCAGGAAAGTCAAACAGTACATGATAAAACTATATAAAAAAAATAGTTAATCTCCAGGAAAGTCAAACAGTACATGATAAAACTATATATAAAACATTAGTTAATCTCCAGGAAAGTCAAACAGTACATGATAAAACTATATATAAAACATTAGTTAATCTCCAGGAAAGTCAAACAGTACATGATAAAACTATATAAAAAAACATTAGTTAATCTCCAGGAAAGTCAAACAGTACATGATAAAACTATATAAAAAAATATTAGTTAATCTCCAGGAAAGTCAAACAGTACATGATAAAACTATATAAATTTTTTTTGTTAATCTCCAGGAAAGTCAAACAGTACATGATAAAACTATATTAAAAACAAATTAGTTAATCTCCAGGAAAGTCAAACAGTACATGATAAAACTTATAATTTTTTTTTAGTTAATCTCCAGGAAAGTCAAACAGTACATGATAAAACTATATTAAAAAAAAATTCAGCTCAATATCTCAAGGCATTCTAAAAAAACATCCGGAAAACTATATGTAGGACAGACGGATGGACAGACAGACAGGCAGGCAGGTAGAAGGATAGACAGGTAAGATGGAGATGAAACCCTCTGGTTGGACCGGTAGGGGACTAAAACTAAGATAAGCTGAAATAATACCTTTGATAAACTCTGACATTATGCAGATTACAGAGAAATTAAATTTAGCAGAAAATTGCAGTAATGTGCTTGTTAACTATGTGAAAACTAGTAATCTAGACGGAATATTTTAATGTTAGATTTTCAATACGTTTTATAAAATTGAAAAAGCCTTTACTAAAATGAAAACATATGTACTGTCATCTTCTGATAGACTATATAACTTGGCAACACATGCTTTTGTCGGGGTTTTACTTTATTTTAGTATATTTAGCTTACCCAGCTTCAGTAAGACCTTTCATAGAGGCACTCATAAATGGATCCTGAAATGTGAAAATATTTTTTAATCAGCACGTAAGATGTTGTTAAATCTATATATAGAAATAACTACTTTGTACTTGGTTGTATATATATACTTGGCAGTTACATGGATGTGCATTCTAGTGATGTGTTCTGACAATAAAATGTGTAATGTCATTACAGCTGAAATACTCCAGCATCTCGGTTATTTGTTCAGTTTAAACATTAAGGTTAAGATTAGAATTACATGTCAAGTTAAGTTAGTTTTAAACTTAGAATAAACATTTTGGAGACTGTCATATTTGTGGACATACTATGTAGAAGATATTTGCCAACAGAACTCAATATACTATGACACTAGGTCCTAGTTGTGGTGAAATGACACTCATGCAATCCAGCCTCATGCGGCGTATATTAGAATTAATGAATAAATCCTATTTACACAATTTTATCAACTATATACATGTATGTATATTTGATGCAGCACTCAACACATTTTAATTACCGGGTATGGTTATATGGTGCGTAAGCGTATGAGACAAGGGGATGGAGGTGGAGAAAATGGTCAAATTCGGGCAAAAAAGTTAAGAGAAATTTGTTTGTTTTATTTACCTGTTGTTTTCTAATTTTACACTTCGCTGACATGTGGTTATCGGCAATCAGGAAAACAATTTACTTTAATGGTAACGCACATGCAATGACTCTGCTTGACCTATTTGTGTATCGGTCTGGATAATGCGTCACAGCTGCCGATACAAGATGATACCTTTTTTGTTCATCAATTAACAACGGATTAGATGTCGCCGTTATATTCTTTTGATATCGGTCTGACACGGGATAATGCCCTGTATTTGAGCAATTGGCATCACCGTTCCTGGCCACATTAATAGTAGGGCCCTAAATGTATAACCCACTACCGAATACACTGAACCATCTATTACCGTGTGTCACACTGTCGTACCCTCATTTAAATTTAATTATTTTGATAGTGGGTTTAGATATCAACCATGAGTTTGCTCAATTATTTTTCCCCTGGGGGAGGGCAAACGCGAAAACGCGAACGACGATGGATCACACTTGACAAAAAACCAAACGTACAACACGACAAAAAACTGAAAGTTACAACATGATTTAAGTGTTTGTTTTATTTTACTGTTATACTCGTAAATGTGTAATGTTACAAAAAATTGTATAAAAATCCAGTTATAATTGATCAGGAATTTGGGCTAGTGCTTTATCTTGGTGGGCTAGTGGTTTTCACAAACCCACTAGCCCTGTGGCTAGCGATTTTTCAAAATATTTGTCATACTCTGCAGTAGAGCACATTGATTTATTAATCATCGTCAGTTGGATGTCAAATATTTGGTAATTTTGACATATAGTCTTAAGAGAGGAAATGTGCTACATTTTTCCATTAGTAGTAAGGGATCTTTTATATGCACCAATGCACGGCCTTTGATGGATAGCACATACCACAGCCTTTGATGTACCAGTCATGGTGCACTGGCTGGAGCAAGAAATAGCCCAATGGGCCTACCTATGGGATCGATCCCAGACCGACTACGTATCAAGCAAGCACTTTACCACTGGGTTACATCCCACCCCCATCCCCCTTTTTGAAAAAGACATCACTTCATTAATGTTTAATTATTTATAAAATCTGGTTGCTAATTATAGAATTAGTGAGCTGTATAAAAAAAATAGTGATACGATTTGTTAGATCGCTTCTCGTCTTTTGATTTGCACTGCCATCCACGTTCTTTTATACTTGACAAGGATTTGCTTGTGCTCAGGTCCAGTCAGCTACTGTATACACACAATAGTGCATACAAAGATGAATTTCATGAATACAATGGCAATAAATGCTGCCATCTTTGTCACTTAACTGAGAATATGGCTATCTATATGGAGGCCATACTATTTGGGGAAGCCCAATATAAGGCCACAATACCCAATCTAAACTTGCGTGTGCTAACCACGGCATACATCTAGTGATATTATTTGAGGTGTGAAGAGATTGCAACTTAAAGATCAGATTTCACAACAGTGTAAAGCTGAATTGCCTGTGAGAAGCGTTGTAAAGGAAAGCCAAATTACCAGAGGATACATCAGCTTTGACAATAACCACACCAGCATTCTGGGAAGATTTGTCAAAATGTAAACCATTCTGTACGCATCATCAACATAGTCATCTTTCCTGGAAAACGAAATATCACTGAAGTATTCTTAATACTGAGATATGCATTTTATTTAACCCTTAATATACCTGTTACTATTTCTTAAATGTGGTTTTTAAAAACATATTCAGTATATAGTATTATATATATTTATCACGTATCCATTAACACAATAAAATAAAATAATAACTGTTGTACAAACAATTTTGTAGGCACATATTACATGCCTTTGGCAAGTTTGGGTGGTATCTTTCATACACAAGAAATATGAATGGGCGTGTGGGTGTGTAGATGGATGGATGGATGGATGAATACTTTACAAACCTCAGAATAAACAATAATGTATATTGGTTATTACAAAAATTCAAGTTACAATAAAACATTCAAAATATCAATATGTGAAAGAATACGTTGCTGAAAAATCAGCATCTTTCAAAATGGGAGTCCTGAGTGGAGTCGAAATGATTGCAATTGATTATTTCAAATATATCTTTCATCAATGGCTTGAGATGATTACTTTTTGATTATTTGATGATTAGTTTTGAATGACATTGTTCAAAATGAAAGTATTTTAAACAAGCATTCTGAGAGTACTGCTAAAGCAATATACATGTATGTTGCCCAACAATTTTTTTGATCTCCTAAATTCAAGGGCCATAACTCTGTGACAAATCGGTAACTTGCCATGAAAGTCAAACTTGATCTGTAACAGTACATTATACAGCTATACACAAATTTCAGCTCAATATCTCAAGGCATTCTGAAAAAAACATCCAGAAAACTTTATATGTGACAGACGGAAATAGAGGAAATATTTTATTTAACGATGCACTCGAGACATTTTATTTACGGTTATATGGCGTTAGGGGACAGAAGGAAGGATGGAGAGACAGAGATACAGAATAATGGAGATCAAACCTATAGTTTGGACCGGTAGGGGACTAGTAAGTATTACCAGTGCAAGATAACCTTTTCTTTCATTGTTAAGTATTCTTGGAGGACTGACTGGAAGGAAAAATAGCCCAAATTAAGGGACAACTGATGGAGATTGATCCTAGATGGACCGCGACGAGTCCTTTACCACTGGCTTACATCCTGCCCATACTTTGTAGAAATGATAAATGTATCTTTACAGTTGATAGTTTGCTTTTGCCTCTGGTTGGCAGAGATAGATTATAAGGTTGAGTAATTTTGCCACTCCTGACGATAGGATACACAATACCTTTGCTTGTATCGGTTCCCATTTTAAAAATGTATCAATTCTTATATTAATTCTGTATTCATTTACCAACTCCAATTTGTAATGGTATTTATTGACAAGTTATTTCCTTAAAAAAAAAAAAAGACAGTGAAAGAATATGTGCCTGTTTATGTTAATATGTCTATGATGTGGCATTTCTACATTAAAACTGTGTTTAATCAGGGTTTTTTCACTTTTATCAGGTTTATTTCTTATTTTTAAATCATTTCACCCTTCTTAAAATTGTTTTATGGTGAAAACATTGCGAATCAGGTATCGACATCAGGGGTGGGGAAAAATAAAATTGTCAATCAGTCCTACGTGATGTTATCACTACCGGCAGGGAACATTTAACTATTGCCAAATACGTTTTTTAAAATCATAATGGCGTTTGTATGTTTTTATCTTGAATCATGAACGCGAAACGATAAACATCAAAACAAGAAAGAAACAATTTTTGATCAGCAAAAAACCACACATTGTGTATATTTAACATAATGGAATAAATGATATAAAAAAAGGAATAAAAGTTATGAATTTTAACATGTATATGATTGTATTAAAAGTACAAGTGTCCAGAAAATTAATAAAAGATGACACCGTTGGTTGAGGCGTTTGACAGCCTAAGCTGGCACGTGTTTAGACTACAGAGGTTTCCCCAGGGCCGTTTGGCATAGCGGCCCGACACGCCTTGGTCTGTAAAGTAAGCGCTTTGACGGCGTGGAAGCACCGTAAATCAACTGCCGCAACGCCTTGATTTGAAGTGCTTTAGAAAAACAATTATCACAAGTACGAGCGTGGCAGTCTACTACCTCTTGTAAACAACTTGTCTACCAGTATATCAAGCACACCTAATCACTATGACAGGTAAAACACTTCCTAAATACCTAACAATGGACCAGTCGTCTGCTCAAAAATGGGACCGCTAATTCGTCAGGAAGGCGCTTATGCATAACAGGATTTCCGCACAGAGCAATCAAGCTTCAAGGCCGATCAAAGAAGATGCCCACTGTCAGAATCAACTATACCATTTAAATGAATAAATGATAGTTGAAGCACTTTTTAAAAGTACAGTTAACTGGCAATCACTCATTTCTATACTAACACCCCTTCCCAAAACACACTGAAAACATCCAGGGCTTGCGCTGTTGGTAGCCAAATTAGCCATTGGTTAATTACAAATTATTTTCACAAAGAATGGCTAATAAAATTTGTAAGTGGCTAAAAGTTTGGCTAAGCCATTTTCTATCTTCTGATGTGAACAAATGGTTACATAATTAATCCGACACCTCAAACATAATAATAATACCAAATATTCAATTAGCGTAATAGCGATCTCGCGACCGTTAACGAGAAACGGTGTTCAACCCACTACCCCACTTATTTTGGCTTGATTTGTGTTATACTGATACTAAAAATGTAAGCGACCTTAAAAAGATGCTGGGGAAAGGCCAAGACTAAATGATTAAAAATGTTGTCACGGATTGGATGAATTTGGCCTCTGTTGGCTCTAGAGATAACCGGTGTAGCTATTCTGCCACAACAAAAAAGGTTGAAAACATTTTTTAATTTTCAAGACCTTTATAATTATTGGATACACTACATTGAACAGTCAACAATAAATACATTAATTTTATAGATTATTTCAGTACATTTTATGCTATTTCAAACAGTTGTATATTTCACAAAAGCCTCTTTCCTCGGACTCTGACACTTGACAGGGCTCCGTACACAGGTATTGACAGGACAATGATTGTAACCAGTTGCAAACTCTGGGTCCTTAGTTTTAATTGCAGTGTAATACTTTGAGAGCTTTTCACAAAGAATGGTGTTATTGTTAACAACTGTTTAATCTCATGACCAGCCAAGTGGCAGTGGATTGATACTACTGTAGGTCTGACTTCAGTGACCAGCGATATATACTTACATGTATGGCAGACTTTAAAATCACAGATGTTTGAAATGTCAGCCATACTGACCACTATTTTTTTTTTTTTTTTTTTTTTTTTTTATCAAGCACGAGATACTGATGTCTGGGCATGTCCAATTGACAGATAGGAAATTGTTCCAATATCGAACCACCTCAGTGAATCCATTCAATTGACTGTTTTTTTCTCGTTCCAACCAGTGCACCACAAAGGCCGTGGTATGTGCTTTCCTGTCTGTGGGAAACTGCATATAAAGGATCCTTGCTGCATTAGGACAATGTAACAGGTTTCTTCTGTTGACTATGAGTCAGAATTACAAAATGTTTGACATCCTATAGCTGATGATTAATTAATCAATGTGCTCTAGTGGTGTCATTAAACAAAACAAACTTCTTCTTGTTCCAATAATAGAAATGGACAGGTGTTTCGAACCAACAAGAAGGAAGGAAATGTTTTATTTAACGATGCACTCAACACATTTTATTTACGATTATATGGCGTTGGACATATGGTTACGGACCACACATATATTGAGAGAGGAAACCCGCTGTCGCCACTTCATGGGCTACTCTTTTCGATTAGCAGCAATGGATCTTTTATATGCACCATCCCACAGAAAGGATAGTACATACCACAGCCTTTGTTACACCAGTTGTGGAGCACTGGCTGGAATGAGAAATAGCCCAATGGGTCCACCGACGGGGATCGATCTCAGACTGACCATGCATCAAGTGAACACTTTACCGCTGGGCTACGTCCCTTCCTTCAGATTGACAAGAATGATAAAAGTGGGACCGGCAAATTAAACACATTTTTATAAATAATTTTGGTCACGGAGACCGAGAAATGGTCCCAGACATACATGTAGGGGCAAAAATGCCAACATTGTTAATTTTTGATAGAGAAATTTTGAAAAATGTACTTCTCAGAAATTATTATAAATTATGATCATTTGAAGGTCCTTTATCAAACATTGTGAGATACCAAGTATATACAAAAATTATGGTTATTTTAGTGAAGGGGCATTTTTTAAAGCAAAATATGTTACTTTTAATAAAATGTCCATGGTTTCGTAATGTATGATAACCGGTTCAGTCTTCCCCAATATACTTAGTGAGAATATGATATTTTAATCACATTTGGTGAGTTTTCATTGGGATATTTCAAACAAGTTGAATATATAACATAATTATTAAAAGTTGTTTGCATTTAATTTTTCGTATTTTGTTTACATTTCAGGTTTATACTTTCAACTCTTGAATATTTATAGCAGACCAAAGGACACCAATTTATATTTGCACAATGCAAAGAGACACTATTCACAATAATTCCATTGTATATTGTATTATCACATAATATAATTTTCAGACATCCACACAAACATTTTCAAAGAAGTGGTTGTGTAACATATTTTGTTTATTACTGTACCTTAAAAACAAATACGTGTGTGTGTCTGCCAGACCTCATAACTTAGCAAATTTTTTATGGACTGCAGTCTATTTTGCTTTGGTCAAGAGAAGACTACCTGGCAGTTATATTTATTTTATAACAAATGTCCTTACGTTTTTTCTGACCTTTGTCGGGTCAGAACTTAAAAAATATTTATTTTACCTATGATAATCATAGATGTGAATCATCTGTACTTTTTCTGCAAAAGCAGTGAATTTTTTTTTTTACGTCATTGCGTTCAAGAGAAATGCTGTTGAATAGTATTTTTCAAAAGTTAACAATATCTGCATTTTTGCCCATATCACATTGAGGGCTATGAATCATGATACATAATGTATTATGAGACAGGTACATCCTAACATCGCTACAGTTTATGTGTTAAGTATTTCTTACAGTTTCTCAGTGAATGATTGGCCTCCATCTCCCGCCATAGCCTTCATCCAGAGTGTTGCAACTGCTTCCATAGCTCGTGGGGGGGTGTATGGAACAACCTAGTAATAATTAAAATTAAATCAAATACATATAAAGGGTCCGCGGGAATAACCTATGATGTCCAACAGATAGTCAGTATTATAACAGTCGTATATGTCACGGTAACAATGACACACTAAATTAAAAACGTATAATTATGGAAGGCTATTAAAATCAGCTGGTAAATTTTGCTTTGTTATGCATAAATATTCCACGATTGCAGAGTTGTAACTGGTAAAATTTATAAATATTACCTATAAGTTACTAAAAATGTAACATCACAGGTAATTCCTGTGGACCCTTCATATATTATCTGGTCTGATTTGTGAGTGTGGGTGTAGGTAATTTTTGGCATGCTTCCATCAGAAAACTGTTCAAGCACATCTGTCGCGGGCACAACCTCTGACTTGGCCAGAGAGTTCTGTCCATGATAGCGGTCTGATTCGTTTCTGCGTGTGCAGCAAGTAGCAGCTCAGTGGTACAGTGAAAAGTCTCTGGCGCAGTGGTTAAGCCATCGCACTACAGGCTGGTAGGTTCAGGGTTCACAGCCCGGTACCAGCTCCAATCCAGAGCGAGTTCTTAAGGGCTCAGTGGGTAAGGCCACTACTCCTTCTTCTCTCTCACTAACCACACCAACTAACAACCAACCCACTGTCCTGGACAGACAGCCCAGATAGCTGAGGTGGGAGCCCAGGACAGCGTGCTTGAACCTTAATTGGATATAAGCACGAAAATAAGTTGAAATGAACTAATTAATTCCCCTACTATATGTTAGGGCTGTAATGATATACTTGAATTTTCGGTGAACCAAACAGTGATCTATATTGTACATGTGTTCGTATTTGTCTATCTGAACCGAATACACGAATACACGTACAATGTATGTAATGCTAACTACAATTAATATTTGTAATTCACACTAACCAAAATACAATACTCATACTCATGCCCAAACCTGTTTTGTATTAGATCAAGCACATAGACAGTAAAAAGACCATTGATTAATGAGGGGTTTGGGGGTTTTTTTTAACTGCTCTACAAAACCATTTTACTTTTGTATTCATGGATGTGGATATATATTAGTATTCATCACCTCATATTCATGATATTTATCGTATTCACCACTATGTGTATTCGTTACACCCCTATTATATATGTCAAAATATTCTTCAATATCCCAAGGGGTAAACTTACATGACATTGTATAACAGGGTCAAAAATCATAAATATAAATATTACCATTTTGTAAATTATTGTTCACCATCTATTGAGAACATAGTTATTCTTTCTTGATTCCACCACATTTGCTGAAGATGTTAGACTGAATGAACAAAAAAACACTCTGAAGATCGTGAGAATTTAAACTTTTAAGTAAAATAACTGTATGGAACTAAAATATTGCACTCATAGGTCAGTTGCAATTTGCACTTAATTCTACAAACTAAACTTTACTTCAGCTTATTTAGGTCTCATAAAATTAACAAGCTTTAATGGTTTGTTTCCTAGGTCAGGCCAACTATAATGGGCAAAGACAGATGGTAGAATTTTCTGTGAGAATGTCAGAACGTTAGTATACCGTGTGCCCCATTCTTTCTAACGCTGCTTTAGCTACTTGGACAGCTCGCACATTTGACGGTACAGTCTGAACACCTCCATCCCAGGTGTAGAAACCAATCTTCAGTGGGCTTTTGTCTTTGTAAATCTAAAAGAAATTTTAAAATCATGAAACACCTCCAACAACAATAACTGTTTCAAACATTCTAGCACATACATGTGCACTAAGTCTGCATTGTTTTATAACATGGAGAAAACTTGGAGTGTTTTCTCTTTTAAGAATATCTCACCATGCCTCAACACAATTGCATATTCCCCTCAGGATAGTAGTCTGGTCCAAACATCCCTACAGCCAATGAGATGGCTTAAAATTCTTCCAATAAGTCCTCGTTCCAGTTCCGGTCATGTGACTGTAATTCCTTCTTTCTCCTGAGCAGATCACTCAGAGAAGTGGAAGTGGGGAGATGAATGAATGAATGAATGAATGAATGAATGAATGAATGAATGAATGAATGAATGTTTAACGACACCCCAGCACACAAAAAACATTGGCTACTGGGTGTCAAAATATGGTAAATGCAAACAAATAAAGTGACGATCAACATCAATATAAAAATTCAACAGTTAAATTAAAACAGTGTCAAGAACTGTGCAAAAATTATAAATATCACAGATAGATCACTTTAAAATTTAGAGTAAAGTCAGTATCACATAAAAATTGTAATAAAAGGATTCCATCACAGTTCGTTGTCCAAATATATCTTTTCGAGTTCCGTTGAAATGCTTACACTCCACCAATATGTGGCGCACCATCAGAAGACATTGACAGTGCTCACACTGAGGTGGAGAATCTTTCTTCAAGATAAATTAATGGGTCAAGTAAGTATGACTGATGCGAGCATGACACAAGACAATTTCATCCTTCCTGCACTGCCTATAGGATGACTGCCACTCTCCCAAGACTGGCTTGATAGCTTGTTCGCAACCGCACCATCCCAATCATGTTCCCAAGTTGAAAAGATACTATGTTTAAAATCAGTATAAGGCACACTGGCATACGGCAAACCCAAAGCAGACTTGGCAGCTGAATCTGCCTTCTCACTGCCTCTGATGCCAACAAGGCTGGGCACCCAACAAAATAGAATAAAATTTAAACGAAGGCAGCAGTTTCCATGCTCTGAAGATGCATTTGTCTTCTTCCCATAGACCAATAGGAGTCTGAAAAAGTGGAAGATTAGGTCATGGATGGATGCCTGAAACGGACCATACCTGTGATGTCAGTAACAACAGCAGTGATGGTTGCATCCTTCAGATGAATGGAGGATGCAGCCCCAGGTTTGTGAGAACCAAGAACAGGTAATCCATTACTTACAGTGTTCTGACAGAGTGGGTAGACATAGCCACTGGCGATACTGGTATTAGGTAACCGACCATGCAGTTGGAGTTAAAAATAATAACAACGTGCATGTCAGAACATTGAACTAAACAAGCCTAGGTTAGTAAACAAGTTTCTGTTAGTCCAATAATGTAGTAAACTTTCGCTGATGTGCTGTGCAAAAAGGCTAATGTTAACCTAACAAAAGTCTTGTCGAAATGTAGTATGGCGCAAACAGACAATTGTCAAAGGCCAGTCCTCAGCTGTCGGTTCTCTCAGTGTGCAGGCTTGGAACCAGACAGAACATCTGTGGTGATGAGCACAGCCTGTGTTCACCAGAGCTTGCGCTGCGACCACTGGACCCAGGTGGTGGAACCCATCAACATCGTCGGTAGAGACATTTCATTGATAGTCGGTAGCGAAGATGGAATCAGTGCCTCAAAATACCTGTTAGAATGTTACTATTTGGTGTATTGTAGTGCAAAGACATTGTTGCAGCAAGTGCTTCCTCGACATCAGTTGACCCACGACGGATGAGAGAACTTGCACTGAATAGTTCCATGGCGGCTGGTTTCGAAGGTGATTCTTACAAGTTCATTGACAGTCACAGACTGACCGAAGTTTCATCACGCAGCAACTGCACTATGACGACTGCTAACGCATGTAGACCTGAACACCGCCATCACAAAGCCAAATAGAAACACTGGCTTCCTTGTCAAGACATCCAGCGGTGCCACTGACAACAGCTCAGAAGGTTATCTGGACAAGGCCCTTAGAACAAAATTCAGGTCCCATATCGGAGGACGAACCCATTGATCCATTGAATCTGTTCTTCATATTTGAACCCTTTGAATCGCATGGATCTCCGGTACCAAGCCAACTGTGACCCAGTTGCGGAGTCCCGGATGGTAGCAATGACTGAGATGTAGCCCACTATCGTCGATCCCTTCAGCTTGAAGAAACTCTGTTAATAGTGTAGGAACTCTGTAGATACAGTAGGAACTCTGTAGATACAGTAGGAACCCTGTAGGAACTCTGTAGATACAGTAGGAACTCTGTAGATACAGTAGGAACCCTGTAGAAAGAGTAAGAACTCTGTAGAAAGAGTAGGAACTCTGTATATACAGTAGGAACCCTGTAGGAACTCTGTAGATACAGTAGGAACCCTGTAGATACAGTAGGATCTCTGTAGATACAGTAGGAACTCTGTATATAAAGTAGGAACCCTGTAGAAAGAGTAAGAACTCTGCAGAAAGAGTAGGATCTCTGTATATACAGTATGAACCCTGTAGGAACTCTGTAGATACAGTAGGAACCCTGTAGATACAATAGGAACCTTGTAGATACAGTAGGAACTCCACCAGCTTTTCAACATGATTTGTCTGAGGCTTGATCTTGTTTCTAAGACACCATCTGTGAAAGCACAGACATCAGACATTACAAATCGCCTCCGTGGTCTTAGGAAAAAACCTGTCTTCTTCACTCCCTCGAAGATAAAATCAATGCTTGCAACTAGAACAAGTATGGATTGGGATGGTCGTGTCGACGTGGGATGAAAAAGCAGTCTTTCCCAGTCAGGTAATGGTTGTGGATCTGGATCTGTAATACGTAGTAGATTGGGATACTAGACACGATTCGGCAACATCCAAGCCATGAGTAGCAGGGCACAGCCGAACTCTTGGAATTGCTTAAGTACCCAGGAAAGTAGTACTGGTGGATGGAACGTATATGCGTCCAGACCTTCCCAACTGATGGCCAGTGCGTTGCGATCCATAGCGTCTGGATCTGGAACCAGTGAGACATAAACCCGAAGCTTAACGATTGAATTGGGTCGTGAACACGTCTGCGTGAAGTGGCCAAAGTCTTTGACATGCCCACCAGAATGCTTTGGAATGTGGCATCCACTCCATGGCTTGTGGAGTGGATGTCCTGGACAAGATGTCTGCTAGCACATTCGAGACCTCAGGAATGTGTCTTCCTCATAGGTTCAGCAGAATGGCGGTAACCAACTCGCAGAGACGATGGCTTAGTCCCAGCAGACTGCTGGAAAGCATCCCACCTTGACGATTCATGTATGCCACTTCCATCCCATTGCCATTGCTACCATCAGGCATGCACTGAAGACTGTCAGAAGCTCGAACACAATGATTTGAAGACAGACTTCGTCCGAGGACCACAGCCCCGAAGTCATCTGATTGTTCAGATGAGCTCCCTAACCTTCCAGCGACGCATCAACACAAAGATGGTGAATCACTTGAATGGTATCAAAAGACTTCGCCTGAGACATTGATGGAATCAGCCACCACTGAAGGTTAGGGCAAAGGTTGCATGGAACTCTGAATATCAATTGAGGTTGTCCAACATGATGTAAGGATTCAAGAAGACTTGAATGCAATGTAAGAATACAGTGTAACTGCAATCGGCCTCTGAGTGTCATGTCTTGAACTGACGTCAAGAGACCCAACAGACTCCAACACTAGTGGAACATCACATGCCTGATAAAAACCCTGGAGATGCAAAGTGGATCTCCTCCCATCTGTCGAAAGGAACCTGTACTAGGCACAGCTCTGTTTGTAGCAGGACACCAAAGAACTGCAGGCTTTGTGTTGGGAGCAACCATGACTTGTCTTGGTTGACAATCCACCTGAGACATGAAGGATGAAGCTGACATGGACAGGTATCTTCCCTCTACTCTGGCACTTCATCAACTCTATTGGTGTCATTAAACAAAAAACAAACTTTAAACTTTAGGGGCCATCCATACATGTACTTTTCAAAAAAAGTCACGAGCGTACAAACCGTACGTGGGGGTGGGTGGGTGGGGTGGGGTGGGGGGGTTGGGGGTGGGGGGTGGGGGGGTAAGGGGTTAAGGGGCCAGCGTATGCTTTTTAAAAAAAATGAAAAATGTCAATCAACATTTTTCATTTGGGGATGTACACTTTTAGGGGGGGGGAAGGGGATGGTCAAAAGTGTACATTTTGTACGCTCGTGAAAATGTTGAAAATTATGGATGGCCCCTTAAGACATTGATTACATCATCAAAATGAGGTAAAGTAAGTTTGTTTTGTATAACGACACCACTAGAGCACACTGATTTATTAATAATCGGCTATTGGATGTCAAACATTTGCTAAGGAAAATTGCTTTATGTTTCCATTAGTAGCAAGAAATCTTTTATATGTACCATCCCACAGATAGGAGAGCACATACCACGGCCTTTGATATACATTTGTGTACATGTACCAGTCGTGGTGCATTGGCTGGAATGAGAAATTCAAAATGAGCTATGCAAAATGTGAGTATTTTTAATGAGTTACTGAATTTGTTTTTTGCTTAACCGTTGCTTAATATTCGATATAAATTATTCTCAATTCTCAGAGGCTTGTAAACTCATTTTCGTCAACTAATAAAATGTCTAACTGATACGATACAGATCTGATAAACAATCTTTTTGCACTGTTTGTGTCTCTGTGTGTTTAATTTGCATCAACAAAAACCAAAACACTTTTAAGGCTGCAAATATTGATCAACTAAAAACTGTAATAAATAAAATACATCCGACTTGCCTCAGTTCTAAATGGAATTGGTGGAACAGCTGGATCAAGGTCAAACATATCTTGGGAGAGCAGAGCCTGTTGCAGCATTACTATGGTGTCAACATCACGGCCCATGGGACCGGGTGTCCCTTGCACTACAAGATACAAAGTTAAATATAAAGTATGGGTTAACGACACCACTGGAGCACATATTAATCATCAGCTATTGGATGTTAAACGTTTGGTAATTTTGACATGTAGTCTAAGAGAAGAAACCCGCTAATTTTTTTCATTAGTAGCAAGGGATCTTTTATATACACCATCGCACAAGCAGGATAGCACATACCACAGTCTTTGATATACCAGCCGTGGTGCACTGGCTGGAACAAGAAATAGCACAATGGGCACTGTATGCGCATCAGGCATGTATTTTATGCCCCGCCCCAAAAATATTAATTAATCACACACTGTGTTTGTCATCTTGGCTGTATACCATCATTTGTACTTGTGAAATGTATGTACGGAGAGGCCTTAATATAGGCTTACATCTGTTGTGTAATAACAAGTGTAATGACGTAAATTTGGGAAACAACATCATAACATGACATTGCTTCCCCAGTCCAAGCTCAGACTGTGCCTGTGAAATATGACGTCATTTTGTTGTCTCTTTCTGGTTGTGATTAAAACATTTTGAGACGGCCCTTGTTATTCATTAAAAAAATAATAATACATTGTATTATGGATAATAAAGAAATTATTACACTCGCATGTGAGTTGTACTGATTGTAACAAACTCGTGTCAGGATTCAGGTATTACCCTTGCTCTCGCTTCGGCCATACAAAAACATTGACACTCATTTCATAAAATCAGTATTACAAACAAGCTCATATTAATAGAATCTATCACTGTTGTGAGGTATAGATATTGCAATTCCAACTCTCGGGACAAAATGTTTTTTTGTGAGGTCCGTGGTTTACCGAGGCCCTTATAAAAAACATTTTGTCCCGAGGGTTGTAATTGCCTTATCTATACCACACAATGGTGATTGATTCCTTTTCTTGCCCATTTAATTACAGTAACAAAATATTAACTTTGTAAGCAACGGTTTGTTTATTGTAGAATGATTCGTAAACATTTCACCTACAAACTCACTTAATCATACACAGAAAAATATAGTCCATTTTATGCAACGATATAAAAATGTAACAACTTACCAATAAATATAGGGTTGAAAATATTAATTTGCATGAACTGGCAAACAGAATTTTGAAAACCATGAGTTATGACATCAATCATTGTAAAACATGAGTTATAGCATAAAGCGTATGTAAAAATCGTCCAGCACTGGGGTGCTAGACAGATTTATTTATCACCATGCAAAAGCTGGCTAATTCAGTCTAGTGGGCAAGAAAATAAGTCTCTATTTATTAACTAGGTGAATATTTTGTTGCTGTCAATGAGTCATTTGTTTACAAGCCAACAAGACTGATGTTATTTTAGAAGTGTTATAGGATAAATAGAATTCACTACTTGTGTTTTTAACATGTAAAATATTTGTTTTGGACAGCCTCAACAAACACCGATTAACATAGACTTGGTTGATATTTGTTTTGGAGAGCCTCAACAAACACCGATTAACACGGACTTGGTTGATATTTGTTTTGGAGAGCCTCGACAAACACCGATTAACACGGACTTGGTTGATATTTGTTTTGGAGAGCCTCGACAAACACCGATTAACACGGACTTGGTTGATATTTGTTTTGGAGAGCCTCGACAAACACCGATTAACACGGACTTGGTTGATATTTGTTTTGGAGAGCCTCGACAAACACCGATTAACACGGACTTGGTTGATATTTGTTTTGGAGAGCCTCGACAAACACCGATTAACACGGACTTGGTTGATATTTGTTTTGGAGAGCCTCGACAAACACCGATTAACACGGACTTGGTTGATATTTGTTTTGGAGAGCCTCGACAAACACCGATTAACACGGACTTGGTTGATATTTGTTTTGGAGAGCCTCGACAAACACCGATTAACATGGACTTGGTTGATATTTGTTTTGGAGAGCCTCGACAAACACCGATTAACATGGACTTTGTTGATATTTGTTTTGGAGAGCCTCAACAAGCCTCAACAAACACCGATTAACATAGACTTGGTTGATATTTGTTTTGGAGAGCCTCAACAAACACCGATTAACAAGGACTTGGTTGATATTTGTTTTGGAGAGCCTCAACAAACACCGATTAACACGGACTTGGTTGATATTTGTTTTGGAGAGCCTCAACAAACACCGATTAACACGGACTTGGTTGATATTTGTTTTGGAGAGCCTCAACAAACACCGATTAACACGGACTTGGTTGATATTTGTTTTGGAGAGCCTCAACAAACACCGATTAACACGGACTTGGTTGATATTTGTTTTGGAGAGCCTCAACAAACACCGATTAACAGCGACTTGGTTGATATTTGTTTTGGAGAGCCTCAACAAACACCGATTAACACGGACTTGGTTGATATTTGTTTTGGAGAGCCTCAACAAACACCGATTAACACGGACTTGGTTGATATTTGTTTTGGAGAGCCTCAACAAACACCGATTAACATGGACTTCGTTGATATTTTCCATATTAAAAAACATTCGAGGTGATTCCTTTATATATTGTTCTTTGGAAATTAATATTGCTTAAACCAAATTACAGCAGGCTAGACAACGTTTAAAAAATTTACATATAATAGACAATGCATGAATGTAAATGTCAACTTTCTTACCTAATGTTTGTCCACTTCCAACTGAAAACATTCCTTTTTTACTGTTTTAAAAAAGATAAATGATGAGAATCAAAACATAATTATACCTTAACAGTCTATCTACATTTCACGTATAAACTTAATAATTTATCTAAACTTGCCATAATATTAATACAGCAGTACCAATATTGCAGTTAAAACTGTAAAATCGTATTGGTTATACAGATCACTAAGTGGTGAAAGAAATACATTTAATAAATGCTAGGACATGGATCTAGGGGAGATCCGTGAAGGGAGATCACGGGACATGGATCTAGGGGAGATCCGTGAAGGGAGATCACGGGACATGGTAAGAGATGTTGAACAGGCTTTAATTACTGTTTCTTTTTTGACGTCAGGGACAAAAGGGGGATGGGGTATGTGCCCCTCAGCATTCGTTGAATGAAAAATGTTTTTCATTTTTATATTTGTTGCAATAGTTACTTGTTTAAAATTTCTGTAAAAAGGCACAAAATTGCCATAAATGAGCAATATTCCTATGGCAAAACCATTTCAAAATTGCCATAGTCAGCAAGTTCCTAAAGGGACTCGAGTTTGCAGTCATTGTAAGATGTTTCCAACTAACAGTCTTTTTGGTGACTAAAATTACATATTAAATACATTTTTTTATTTAGAATACCACTGTCTGTATATCCAATGTATTTGTATATCATGCACTTACGTTTGTAGCAGTCATTTTTCACTTTACATCGTAATATATATTTGTTCATACATACGGGATTATTGGAAGGTAAAATCTGATTTCAACTACTTAGTACAACAACAAACACCTTATTTATACAGTCACTGATATTCTAAACCAGAAAATATCTTTACTGGTAATACTAGGCTAAGTATGTAATTTTAGTCATCAAAAAGGTTCTGTATGTCATATACATGTTACCATATGGCAGGAAACTCAGGACAGTCCCTGCAAGTTTGAATGCTGCTGTCTGGAATGACAAACTCACCTCAACCTGCCGTATGTTGGCTTTAGGGCATAAATTCCACACATGTTACCCGGAATTCGCAGACTGCCGCCAATATCACCTCCGATACCCATCAATGAGCCTCCACCGCCAATCAGAGCAGCCTCTCCCCCACTCGAACCCCCTGGGCATCTGGCGACGTCATGCGGATTCTTGGTGACGCCATATATTGGATTAGAGCAAGAATAGCTAAAACCATAACACATTTCAATTATATAGTGTATTTATTGAATCAATAATTTAACAAAAACCAAAACACTTGTTAATTATGCTGTATATGTACTAAATCAATCATTTATATGAATAATTTGGGAAATTAGTAACAAAAACCATAACACTTGTTCATTATATTGTGTTTTTGCTGAACCAATCATTTACATGAATAACTGGGGAAATTAGCTAAGTATCTCTAATTTAATGATTTAATAAATATCAAAAATGAGGAAAATAGGTAAACATCTATAATAATCTATAATCTCTGTCTCGCAAATATGGGCCAGATACATGTAGCTGATGTCTCTGCAACAGAGAGCGTTTGAATTTTAACTCGATATAAGCATGGAAATGAATGTCTTAAATGGAAAATAAAAGTGTCAAAAACATCATACCTGTACATTGTCTGTGGCACGTTCGTTCTCACAAAAGGTATAGCTCCTTGTCTTTCTAACACCTGACAGAGAGATTTAATTTAAATATTTACTAGACATCTAAGCTAGGATAAATATTTAAATTTTTGTTTCATTCAATTGAAATGTAATAACAAAAATGACAAAGTGGGTGAAAAACAAAAGACTTTGAAATGGTCCCAGTTATATGCTTACATGTCTGCAGCTTATTTCCAATATATGGTCAAACTATATATATGGTTATCTTCATGTAGGCACTACAGACCTTGCCCTCTATGGGGAGCTGTCACTTTTACTCCCAATCACTCCCCTGAGACTAGTTCAATAAGAGTAACACCTATACCATGTGAATTTAAGAAAACAATTGTACATGTATCGTATTGCTAAAGGATTAGTTCTCAATGCTCAATATGGAAATATCTTCAACAGCTGCTCCCCATAGTCTAGGTGTGGGGAGCCATTAATCACTCCTCTCAAATAGTTCCATAGTCATGTCTCGGACTGAACCAAATAGCTTGAGATAATGGTCATTCGAAATGAACATAGCAGGTTGTTAGTAAAACTTATCCCATCAGACCATTTCTCAAGCAAAATGAAGTGTCCCAATGGTATAGCACTCGCCTGATGTGTGGTCAGTCTAGGATTGGTGGTCCCATTGGGTTATTTCTCATTCCAGCCAGTGCACCACAATTGGTGCAACAAAGGTTGTGGTATGTACTATCATGAATGTCTGTGGGATGATGCATGTAAAAGATCCCTTGTCATCAGAAAGAGTACTTAGCCAATGGTGTGGTGGCTGTGGGTTTCCTCTCTTCATCTGTATGGTTCTTAACCGTATGTCTGATGCCATATAATCATAATTAAAATGTGTTGAGTGTGTCATTAAATAAAATATTCCTTCCTTCCATTTCTCAACCTTGAGATACCATTCCAGCTCACAAGATAACTGGATGAGAATACAATGTTTAAACGTATACTAAATGGCCAATGGAAAAACATCAGTTTTAATCTGCCCATTCCAGTACTGTAGTAGCTGCCAACTGGACTGAATTAGCCACATTTTGCATAGGGCTAGATAAATCTGTCTAAATTTCTAAATATGTCAAGTATTGGTGACTGACATCATATCTCATGATTTATGATAACTGATGTCAAATTTTTTTTTTCTAAACATTCGGTAAACCTGGGCCTCACAAAAAGCACACATTTTGTTCCATGTGTTAAGAGTTACCTTAACTATACTTCTCAATGGTCATAGATTTTAAGGCATAGATAACATTTGGATCTTCATGCATATGGTTTGTTCAGTATCCAAAATTTAATGGTTCTGATTTAATACAGATTTTAATACAGTTTATGGCTAGACACCTGTGTAAAGTACCTGAATCAGAACGGCAGTTTCATCAGCTGGTTTGTTTATGAAATATTCCATACCTATAGTTGTGTCATATCCCTGTGAAATAGAAGAAATACATGCACATTAATGTTCTCTAAGACTAACAACATATGTTATAAAATCATCCCAAAGCCCTCAGTAATTGCATGCTGCCATAATTAATGTAACAACATGCTTATAGTTAAATTTTCACATGGTAACCTTTTTTCAGAATTATCCAGATCACACACTATAAATGATGAAGAACTTAACATTATAAATGAGGCTGAAAATGAAATGTATTCTAGTGTGGTAATAACATATACAGATCACCTTTTACCACCATGTGACTTGATCATAATATCTGTTATATGTTTAAGTTTCCTTTATAGAATATAAACCGGCCTCGGTGGTGTCGTGGTTAAGCCATCGGACATAAGGCTGGTAGGTACTGGGTTCACAGCCAGGAACCAGGAGAGAGAAGAAACGAATAAAAATAAAAATAAATTAAAAAACGATATTTGTCAAATGGTTTTTTTTTTAAATCATAGTGATATTTGTATAGTTTTATCTTGAATCATGAATGCAAAACGATAAACATGAAAACATGAAGAAATAAAAAATTAATCACATAATAATGATCTGTGACAAACCCCACAAATTGTATATATTTTACATAATAGAATAAATAATAGAATAAATAATATAAAAAAGGAATAAAAGTTATGAATTTTAATTCCCATATATGTATAAAAAGTACGAGTATTCAGTAGTGTCCTGAAAATTAATAAAAGATGGCACTGTTCGAAGCGTTTGACAGCCTAAGCTAGCACATGTTTAGACAAAGAGAGTAATAACTTCATCACTGATTGGATGAAATTTTACCTCTACTGGTTCTTGAGATAACAGTGCATGTAGCTGTTCTGCTTACTCCCACTTGTTAAAAAAAAGGTGGAAACCTGTTGTTAAGTTTAAACTCCTTTATAATTATTGGATACACTACATTGAACAGTCAACAATAAATACATTTATAGATTATTTCATTATATTTCATGCTATTTTAAGCAGTTTGTATTGCACAAAAGCCTTTTGTTTCAGACTAGGACACTCGACCCGACAGACTCCCAGAGCTCCGTACACAGGTGTTGACAGGTGTTGATTGTAACCAGTTGCAAATTCTGGGTCCTTTGTTTTAATTGGAGTGTAATACCTTGATGGTAGTCTAGTGGCAGTCGATTGACACTACTGTAGGTCCGACTTCAGTGACTGGCAATATACTTAGGCAGACTTTAAAATCACAAATGTCTGAAATACCAGCCATATTGACCACTATTTATTTATTATTTTAGATCATGCACGAGATACCGATATCTGGGCTGGCCGGTCCACTTGACCGATAGGAATTTGTTCCAATAATAGAAATGGACAGGTGCTTCGGACCGACAAGAATGACAAAAGTGGGACTGGCAAACGCGCGTTTTTCAAAAATGATTTCGGTCTCAGAGATCGAGAATCGGTCCCAGACTGGGAAAAAAGGGCTTTTCCCCACCCCTGCCGTACACTATGAGGTGTTTTATTATTATGTACACATAGGCATACGGGCTTCCATTTTGTAGGTGGGGCAGGCTGATGTTTGCCTGAATATGGATAACGATGTTTATTCATCTTAGCATTCTAAGAAATGGTTGCAATAAAATCATGACATATTTTCACATAGATTACAGCGAATATTGTGAGAAGAGTGATGAAAATATAATGTTAAATGGTTTCAGACCCGGCTCATTTTGCCCGAATATCTCCATCGTTTTTGCACTGGAGGGGGAGCAGTTGACCCCTAAACTGACTATCCCCCCCCCCCCCCCCCATTTGTATGATAATATGTGTACACAACCCATGTTTACCCTTAGCATGTGCTGTTTGTTTTTAAATAAGAGATTACAAAAATATACAGGTACATATATTACATACTGTACCATATTTTCCAGGTTTTCAAGGAACAAACACTGACAAATGACATTTATTCTAATAAATTGACCTGAATGTTACAGTTTCAGAGAACATACACTGTGAGAATTGTTCTAACAAACTGGCCTGAATGTTATAGTTTTCAAGGAACATACACTGTGAGAATTGTTCTAACAAACTGACCTGAATGTTATAGTTTTCAAGGAGCATACACTGTGAGAACTGTTCTAACAAACTGACCTGAATGTTAGTTTTCAAGAAACATACACTGTGAGAACTGTTCTAACAAACTGACCTGAATGTTAGTTTTCAAGAAACATACACTGTGAGAACTGTTCTAACAAACTGACCTGAATGTTAGTTTTCAAGAAACATACACTGTGAGAACTGTTCTAACAAACTGACCTGAATGTTATAGTTTTCAAGGAACATACACTGTGAGAACTGTTGTAACAAATTGACCTGAATGTTATAGTTTTCAAGGAACATACACTGTGAGAATTGTTTTAACAAACTGACCTGAAGGCTATGTTATAGTTTTCAAGGAACATACACTGTGAGAATTGTTCTAACAAACTGACCTGAATATTATAGTTTTCTTTCACACTGACAGGGACGCCATGCAGCATTCCCTTCTGACCTTTGTTTGAGTCGCAGTCACAAGCACGGTCGGTCGCCTCCAACAGAGTTTCAGAAATACAATTCAGTCTGTCATCTACAAGCAGGGCCTGCAAGGTCAAGGTGTTTTTCAAAATAGCTTTCTAAAAGAAACAGTTTTAATTTCGGGGAAACTTACTGATGTGTAATAGTTACAATGTATACACTCATAAGTTCCCTCAAAATGGAACAGAGTTTTTAAATTACAAACTATTAATATAAATAATATATTATATTGTATGAAAATGTTAACTGGGAAAGGTTAAACAACATGTTCATCAATGAACCATATCAACATTAAATACTAAAAAGACAGAAATAAACATTATTATCAGACGATAAAAAATATTGTATGGAACTGGTAAACAAACTAATATTTCATCAAATTATCAAGCCAAAAAAAGTAAACTGCTGTGAAAGATCAATACAACAAACCAAAAATAAATATCTGAAAAGACAAAAATGAATGATGTGGTCAAAAAACCAGTAAGCCACCAAATTATGAGCACAAAATGAAAAACATTTGAAAATATTATCACAGAGGCTTTTGGAAACCTGTGAGAATGTTGCCCACCTCCGTACCACAATGAGGAACGGCACATACAGGGACAATTAATGTTAATAATACAGTATCACAGAGGCTTTTGGAAACCCGTGAGAATGTTGCCACCTCTGTACCACAATGAGGAACGGCACATACAGGGACAATTAATGTTAATAATACAGTATCACAGAGGCTTTTGGAAACCTGTAAGAATGTTGCCACCTCTGTACCACAATGAGGAACGGCACATACAGGGACAATTAATGTTAATAATACAGTATCACAGAGGCTTTTGGAAAACTGTAAGAATGTTGCCACCCCCGTACCACAATGAGGAACGGCACATACAGGGACAATTAATGTTAATAATACAGTATCACAGAGGCTTTTGGAAACCCGTGAGAATGTTGCCCACCTCCGTACCACAATGAGGAACGGCACATACAGGGACAATTAATGTTAATAATACAGTATCACAGAGGCTTTTGGAAACCCGTGAGAATGTTGCCACCTCTGTACCACAATGAGGAACGGCACATACAGGGGCAATTAATGTTAATAATACAGTATAAAATATGCATTAATCAGCGTGTTTCATTCTTATGATGATCCATCTTCTGTAATATCATCACTTTGGGCTTTTTTCGGTTGGGGGGGGGGGGGGGGGATTCAGAATGTAGCCTAGTGGTAAAGTGCATGTCTGAACAACGGTCGGTCTAGGATCGATCACTGCCAGTGGGTCCATTGGGCTATTTCTCATTACAGCTAGTGCACCGCGACTGGTATATCAAAGGCTGTGGTATGTGCTATCTTGTCTGTGGGATGGTGCATATAAAAGATCCCTTGCTACTAATGGAAAAATTTAGCGGGTTTCCTCACCTATCACTGTATACAAATTACCATACATGTATGTTTGACATCCAATAGCCAATGATTAATAGATCAATGTGCTCTAGTGGTGTCGTTAAACAAATACTAACACCATTAAACCACTGTCCTGAACAGACAGATCTGATAGTAGCTGAGGTGTGTGTGTGTATGTGTCCACAGCAGCTCAAAGCTTGAACATTAATTGTATATAAATTTCTGTTGATTTCCAAAGATTTCACATCACTGACCTCTGCTTGGTACGCTCTCAGGACATCCATCGCTTTCAGCTTTCCTGTCTGCAGTCTGTTCTGCAGCGCTTCAACAGATAAATGGACAATCTCTTTCTGTAAATTAGGGTCCAACTGGGAAGATAGAAAAAAATACATGCAGTTAATTTTAAATGGGCAGGCATCACTATTTAAGGGGAGATATCACTCTGGTAATACTGGCTCCCACGAAGAGTTAACGACTCGATGGCTAGGTGTAAGACCACTACACCAACATATGTATCACTAACCACGAACAACTAACTGACTATCAGACAGTTCAAACAGCTGAGGTGTGTGGACAGTGTACATGAACCTTAATTGGACATAATCACGAGAATAAGTTGAAATGGAAATGGGATAAATTTGGTTTTCCATAACTCACATCCTCGAGACTAGTTCAAGGAGAGTAATTTTAGCTCCCCTTAGCATGTGAATTTAAAAAACATATCAATGCTCAGCATGGTAATATCTTAAATGACTCTCCATGATATAAGTTAGATCTGCATATAAGTTATTTTGTTACTCTTAAAAATGAATCAGAATTTTTGATGAAACTGTTTCACATTTTTTAAATTATATAGACTGAATCCGACATGTTGAATATTTTTAACAGAAGCAGGGCTAGCTCTGGGTGAGCTAAACATTTCACCAAATTGTCCATATAAACTTAAAAAATTGCAGAAATCAACAGTTATTTTCTAAAAAATGTCAGTTATTACATAAAATAATTTTGCCAAATGAAAATAAAATTTGCAAATTGCTTTCAAAATTCGCAGTTGGTGAATTTGACGAGTGCCAGAGCTAGCCCTGTTAAAGTATAAAATAGTTTTCAACTTTTTCAAGATGATTTCAACTTTTAAATGGGTGTCGCATCCCTGATGTCTGTAATAACATTTAAATTTGTTACATTGTACCTAGGGTAATGTACAGGTCATTTTTAAACTTAATCCAGATTAATGATTGCAGTCAAATTGGATTTATATGCTGGCAAGTCATATGCTGGCAAGAATTCCATTAAAATTCAGGTACAGTTTGACTTGGGTATCAGTTTGGCTTATAAAATAATTTATCATACTATTACAAGTGGGACCCAGTTGACTTTATATAGACTTCTCTAATTTGACATAAAATAAAGTAGCCCTATTCCTAATAACAATAATTAACATAATTGGAACATTTGTTTTATTGTGGTCACAAATCAAAATTGTTAGGTAATACTGAGTGACAATATTTTCTGACCAATAGAACAGTGTTTAGATTTGCATTTTGGGTCTGACCTTCCCCTGACTCCAGTACATACATGATAATGTTGAACTTCTTTTACAAGTTTTTCTCTGCTGGTTTTCAGTTGTTGTTTCTTCTCGTCCAGTTTTCTGTTGAGTGCAACCTTCCTCCAGAGTCTGTGGACAACGTGCACTGCCACACCGCACCCAACAGCAACCGCAACGTATTGCGGTAACCATTTCGGTACCTCGATCTTGGATGCAGATTCTCTTAAATTAATGTGCTGCCACATCTGCGTGTGCAAAAGAAAAGAATTTGTTTTAATTGCAGTTTGGGATTTTGGGAGTTTGTTTCGTTGATTATTTTTTTCTTGTGTGTATGGATGGGGTAGCATGGGGAAAGTTGAGGACACTGAGTTCCTTTTAGGGGAAGGGGTGTTGTTCTTGGTTTGTTGGGGTTGTTTGTTTGTGTGTTTTTGGTTGTTGTGTTTTGCTATTTTTAAGGTTGATTTGGATATTTATTTTTTTACACATTAATGCAGAACTGACCATAATGTATTTTAAGTCATATGCTTAGTAAACCAGTGCATTCTAACACCAAAGTTTTGGTAAAATAAATGTGTTCTAAATCTTAAAATTTATGATGGTTGTATTGTAATTAATTTACAATATGTGAGGAATGTAAATTCATTTGAACAGTTCAGCAGAGGCAGATCCAGGGGGAATATCCAGGGTATTTGTCGCCCCTAAATATATATTTAAGTGCCTTTTTTTCCTGGTGTTAAAAACAAAATAGGTAGACGTCTTTAAGAATTTCCCCATATGCAATTTTTCACTTACTATCCCCCTCCCAAAAGATATTTCCAGGATCCTGCCCTAGTCAGTGTATATATATAAAAAAGAAGTTTGTTTTTGTTTAACAGCACCACTAGAGCACACTGATTGCATATAAAATGTCCATTACTCTTATAAATATGATATGAACTGAAACAACAAACACATTGGTTGTGAAATCTGTTGAGAATTAAATGAATGAATAGATGGTCGGATGGACGGACGGATGGACAGATGGATGGATGGGCAGACGGATGGATGGATAGAAGAAAGAACAAATAAAATAAACAATCAAATGAATGAATGAATGAATGAATGAATGTAAAAAGTTTGCATGCCATTCATGATTTCCTCTGCACTTAACACCTTCTGGGGCAGGGTGCAGCCCAGTGGTAAAGCGCTTGACAGATGCACAGTCGATCTGGAATAAATCCCTGTCAGTGGGTCCATTGGGCTATTTCTCGTTCCAGCTGGTGCACCATGACTGGTACATCAAAGGCTGTGGTATGTGTTATCCTGTGTGTGGGATGGTACATATAAAAGATCCCTTGCTACTAATGAAAAAATGTAGTAGATTTCCTCACTAAGACAGTCAGAATTATCAAATGTTTGACATCCAGTCAATACATCAATGTGCTCTAGCAGTGTCGTTAAACAAAACAAACATCTTTTCTTCTCTTTTTTTGGACACTTTCTAATTAATAAGAGAAACATACAACTTGTATGTTTTGTGAACACAATATTGTAATCAATGACAGATCCAAGAGTCAGTTTAGGGGTTTAACCCCCACCCCACCCCTTTAGCTGCCAAGTAAATTTTTAAAATTTAAAAGTCTATACCCCCACTGGGTATCCAGTGGCAGGGAATCCAATGCCCCTCCCCCAATGAAACCTTTTTCTTTTTTACTGTATTAGACATATGTAACAGAAAAAATCAACCTCCACTGAGGGGATTCGAACCATGGACTCTCAGTGCGAGAGTCCAGCACTCTACCAACTGAGCTATAGGGAAATTCCCACTAGCTACTGCCAGTAGGAGCACTGTATACCAACACTACTACATACATCCCGGAGCGGTGGGCCACGGGCAGTTGAACTGTTACGGGTCCTGACTGGGTTATAGTTGTATTCTTGTGTTAAGAACACACCCAGTCCCTACGTCGGCTACAAATGTAACAGAAAAATCAATCTCCACTGAGAGGATTCGAACCACGGACTCTCTGTGCGAGAGTTCAGCACTCTACCAACTGAGCTAATAGGGAAATTCCCACTAGCTACTGCCAGTAAGAGCACTGTATACCAACACTACTACACATACATACAGAGCATGGGCGGATCCAAGGGGGGGGACCAGGGGGACGCGTCCCCCAAAAAAATTGTTCAAGTGCCCTCAAAATGTCCAAGTGCCCTTTTTGTTTGTAGAATTTTTTTTTTTTTAAGTAAACAATAATTATATTGTAGATAAATGAAATCAAGATTTTCGTGTACATGCGCAAGCTTGCAGATATGTGTCTGTGTTATTGAGTCTCAATGGGGCCCCATTGAGGTTCTAACGCGAGTGACGCCAATTTACTTCATTATTGCTAGTATATTATGACGTAGAACTGTAGGAATTCATATTAATTGTAAATATCAAAACTTGTAGTAAGGTGCCCTTTTGACGAGTCAATGTGCCCTTCTTTTTTGGTCCCCCCCTAAAAATATTTCCTGGATCCGCCCATGCAGAGTGGCTCCCCTTCCCTCCCCTGGGCCTATTGAGATAGTTCTCGTTCCAGCCAGTGCAATATGACTGGTATATCAAAGGCTGTGGTATGTGCTATGCTGTCTGTGGAGATGGTGCATTCAAAAGATCCCTTAAATTTGCTACTAGTTACTGAAAAATGTAGTGGGTTTCCTCTCAAAGTACGGTATCAAATATCTGACATCCAATAGTCGATGATTAATAAATCAATGTGCTCTAGTGGTGTTGTTAAACTAAACAAACTTTGTTGGTTTTGCTGGTGTTACAATGGTGCAGGGCGTACACTATTGTAAGTGAATACTTTTCTTAATAACACACTTTCTATGCCGCTTCGGACCAGTGTTACAACACCTGCTGCAGTTTGACAGTCCTTCCCAGCCTACATGAAATTTTTTGTATATATATATAATTTCAGTTTGATGTGATGTACGCAGGCCCGTACGCAGAAATTTATATGGGGGGGGGCGTAATTGACGACCCAAAGGGCCGGAGTTGCTAGGGGGGTCAGGGGGCATGCTACCCCGAAATTTTGTTAAATCTAGAATGCAGGAGATGCATTTTCCTGCATTCTGGGAAGTAAATTTGAAATGTTTCTTTGCCTCAAAATATTTTTTACACATCCACGGACGGACCTCGGCAGACTATGGGGGGTGCGTACGCACCCCTCCTGCGTACGGGCCTGAGTAAGGAGAAAACTAAAGTGTATTGGGTGTGCCGTCAAAACGGTCCGAGGATGAAACGGCCTTTAACTAGTTCACCAAGATAAACATCTACGGTCCGGGTTTTTTAACATTTCGACATTTATTGGACCTTCGTTTACGGCACAACAATAAACATCACAATAATAAATACTGTGCCGGAGACGTTTATTTTTGTGAACTAGCCTTGAACATGCATTCGGGGTTAATCTTGATGAACTATCTATTCATTGATATTATTATACGGAAATAAATGATTGAATTGTTAAGCTTACGACCAGTTTCTAATGCAACTCTGCACTTGTATTAAATTGACAAGTTCTGGAAAACATAAAAAACAAAATCAACAAACCTTATCGTCTCACTAACTGAATCGAGATGTCACGATTAAGTCAGTGGGATCTGTTCTGACTGGTGACCTTTAACCCCGCAGTGACATTGACACGCTTGGCTGGGTGACATTCTCCAGCAGAGTAACAATAATCACTGCACAGTGTGCACTAACACTGTAATGGCTGTCTACACTGTAATCTAAATCTCATTCCAAATGCTAATAGTAAATCTATCCAGATATCATTGTTTTGTTTTTTAAACTGGTTAAAGTGATTACGACGACACTATCCTCGGTGCACCTGACCTGTGCAGGCTGTGAAGAGGTGGAGACAAAGAGGCCGATGATGTGCTCTAGTGGTGTCGTTAAACAGAACACACTTTACTTTGCTTTATAAGTTAACCCGAAACTTGTTGGTCTGTGACGCATAAGCGCCGTAAGTAAGACTGAGTTGCAAAATATGTTTACATTTGTTTTAAACCTGGTTTGGGGGAGAATAGTGCATTTGTGTCCGTTAGATATCATTTATATCACAGCTTGTTTAAAAATACATTAAATATGTTGTTGTTTTGTGTGGGGTTTTTTTGGGGGGGGGGGGTCTCGGGGGGGGGGGTCTCTCTTTTTTTTCTTGTTTGTTTTGTTTTGTGTGTGTTGGTGTTGTTTTTGTGGGGGTCTTTTTTTTTTAGGTGCGTTGAACAAAGGTTGGATGTACATAGGAGTAAATTACTTGATTGGTTAATTAATCAACACAAAAACAGGAACGTGACATCGAGCAACGCTTGGCCTAACGTTCGCGAATTATTTTAACAATAATCATTCGATTTGACAGTTAATGGGAAGCGTATGAACCAGTTTTGCGAACTTTTTTTTTCTCTTTTTTTTCACTCAACGCAGTAACATTTCAACTGACTGCGAGTCGCGACTGAATCGGTGACTTCGATTACACTCAATCGTGTTATCTTGACAGTTGTACTTTGTAGCAAGGTGTATATCGTAAGTGTTGTAGCACATTGTTAATTTTGACTAGTATTTTGCATGCTCAAAAGGTAATTGTATAACAACTTAAAAGACAGAAGCAAAGGTGAAGGTTGCCTGTGCCAGGCTGTAGGGGTGGGGAAAGCACAGGCATTGCTATAACTTAGTGACCTCTAACCTGGCCTATTTATATATTAAAAAACACTGGCAAAGGAAAGGGGGGGGGGGGGGGGTATTTTACTTTATAATAATGTAAAAGTGTAAATATAAAAGTGTGCCACACACACATACACACACTTTTTGGCACCTTCCTACGCTCGTGTAAACAGGCCGGAAAGAATTCAACTCATACTCCTCTATATCAAAGTCTCTAAGACTAACCCTAAGCCTATCCTTAAAACTAACACTAACCACTGAAACGGGGTACGGGTCGCAAACTCACGCCAAGAGGCCAGGGCTAGAGGGGAGCTAAGGGATTGCATTATTGCTAAAATGTTCTTCAACAAATGCAGGGTTCAACAAATCCACTGGCCCTCGGTCCTGACTAATTAATATTTAGTCTAGGTTAGTAGAAATCATCAACAGTATTACTATAATACATATAGCATTGGCCAAAAATTCTATGAGGACTAGCGACTTACTCAAATATTTGTCAAACACTGAAATGACTTTCGGCATAATATCTACCCGGTCCCCCCCCCCCACCCACCCATTCATTCCATATATTAAGCCCCATACATTGATGGGGGGGGGGGGCCGGATGGATATTTTTCCATCGAAAAGTAGCTCATGTTGTGCCAACAGCCGGTTTCCTCTCTATATATCTGTGTGGTCCTTAACCATATGTCCAATGCCATATAACCATAAATAAACTGTTGAGTGTGTCGTTAAATAAACCATTTTGTTCATTTATAACCAAAGAAACAAACATAAATACCAACAGAAAATCCAGTTATATTACTATTATCAGTACAGTTATGTCATAATGTCTTGACTTCTGCGAGTATTCACAAGTGTTACAGGTATGACATTTTGGAGCGTGATTGGTCTTAGCTCATAACATAATAGGCTACATTGTGAGAGCGATGGGGAGAGGTACAGAGTTATAATTGTTATTCCCCCACAGAAAAACCCACCCTATAATTTATGCATTTAATAATTTATTTTGACTAATGTATACATCAACTAACAAATAAAATATTGTCATTTAATTTCCAGAAATCCAATAATGTGGTCATCTATTGTTTTGACACATAACCACTATGAAAAAACATTCTACTTAGCAGATATATGGGCCTTCTAAGAAATGTCATTTGCCAAAAAATAACTAGGTATCATAAAGTAGATTAATTAATATTGCAATGTATCAGGGGTTTTTCAATCATAACTACACATTTTAAATACCGTAGCACATGTTCGCAACATAGATTTTGCAAATGACAATCATCGCCTTAAGCACATTATAACATGGAAAATAATGCATGCATGTACACTTTGTTACTTTTATTAGGATGCGAATAAAACAAAATTTATACATTACATTATACATTATGCATTACAATAAAAATGTTTTATTAAAACATTTTTTACAAGGTGGTTAATTTGCCACTCTACTAAAACTTTCCAGATGAGAGTTGATGGGAGTTGGAGTGATCACCACTAATTTTTTCTGGTGTACACTGATACTTGTATGTTACAGCTACCTGTGCATCTTCCCTGGTGAACACTGATACTTGTATGTTACAGCTACCTGTACATCTTTCCTGGTGAACACCGATACTTGTATGTTACAGCTACCTGTCATCTTTCCTGGTGAACACCGATACTTGTATGTTACAGCTACCTGTACATCTTTCCTGGTGTACACTGATACTTGTATGTTACAGCTACCTGTACATCTTTCCTGGTGTACACTGATACTTGTATGTTACAGCTACCTGTACATCTTTCCTGGTGTACACTGATACTTGTATGTTACAGCTACCTGTACATCTTTCCTGGTGTACACTGATACTTGTATACTTGTATGTTACAGCTACCTGTACATCTTTCCTGGTGTACACTGATACTTGTATGTTACAGCTACCTGTGCATCTTCCCTGGTGAACACTGATACTTGTATGTTACAGCTACCTGTGCATCTTTCCTGGTGAACACCGATACTTGTATGTTACAGCTACCTGTGCATCTTCCCTGGTGAACACCGATACTTGTATGTTACAGCTACCTGTGCATCTTCCCTGGTGAACACCGATACTTGTATGTTACAGCTACCTGTGCATCTTTCCTGGTGAACACCGATACTTGTATGTTACAGCTACCTGTACATCTTCCCTGGTGAACACTGATACTTGTGAACACTGATACTTGTATGTTACAGCTACCTGTGCATCTTTCCTGGTGAACACTGATACTTGTATGTTACAGCTACCTGTCATCTTTCCTGGTGAACACTGATACTTGTATGTTACAGCTACCTGTCATCTTTCCTGGTGAACACTGATACTTGTATGTTACAGCTACCTGTGCATCTTTCCTGGTGTACACTGATACTTGTATGTTACAGCTACCTGTACATCTTTCCTGGTGAACACTGATACTTGTATGTTACAGCTACCTGTACATCTTCCCTGGTGAACACCGATACTTGTATGTTACAGCTACCTGTGCATCTTTCCTGGTGAACACCGATACTTGTATGTTACAGCTACCTGTACATCTTTCCTGGTGAACACCGATACTTGTATACTTGTATGTTACAGCTACCTGTGCATCTTTCCTGGTGAACACTGATACTTGTATGTTACAGCTACCTGTGCATCTTCCCTGGTGTACACTGATACTTGTATACTTGTATGTTACAGCTACCTGTACATCTTTCCTGGTGAACACTGATACTTGTATGTTACAGCTACCTGTGCATCTTTCCTGGTGAACACTGATACTTGTATGTTACAGCTACCTGTACATCTTTCCTGGTGAACACTGATACTTGTATGTTACAGCTACCTGTGCATCTTTCCTGGTGAACACTGATACTTGTATGTTACAGCTACCTGTGCATCTTTCCTGGTGAACACTGATACTTGTATGTTACAGCTACCTATACATCTTTCCTGGTGTACACTGATACTTGTATACTTGTATGTTACAGCTACCTGTGCATCTTTCCTGGTGAACACTGATACTTGTATGTTACAGCTACCTATACATCTTTCCTGGTGTACACTGATACTTGTATGTTACAGCTACCTGTGCATCTTTCCTGGTGAACACTGATACTTGTATGTTACAGCTACCTGTACATCTTTCCTGGTGAACACTGATACTTGTATGTTACAGCTACCTGTGCATCTTTCCTGGTGAACACTGATACTTGTATGTTACAGCTACCTGTCATCTTTCCTGGTGAACACTGATACTTGTATACTTGTATGTTACAGCTACCTGTGCATCTTTCCTGGTGAACACTGATACTTGTATGTTACAGCTACCTGTACATCTTTCCTGGTGAACACTGATACTTGTATGTTACAGCTACCTGTACATCTTTCCTGGTGAACACTGATACTTGTATGTTACAGCTACCTGTCATCTTTCCTGGTGTACACTGATACTTGTATGTTACAGCTACCTGTACATCTTTCCTGGTGAACACTGATACTTGTATGTTACAGCTACCTGTACATCTTTCCTGGTGTACACTGATACTTGTATGTTACAGCTACCTGTACATCTTCCCTGGTGTACACTGATACTTGTATGTTACAGCTACCTGTACATCTTTCCTGGTGAACACTGATACTTGTATACTTGTATGTTACAGCTACCTGTGCATCTTTCCTGGTGTACACTGATACTTGTATGTTACAGCTACCTGTACATCTTTCCTGGTGAACACTGATACTTGTATGTTACAGCTACCTGTACATCTTTCCTGGTGAACACTGATACTTGTATATTACAGCTACCTGTGCATCTTTCCTGGTGAACACTGATACTTGTATGTTACAGCTACCTGTACATCTTTCCTGGTGAACACTGATACTTGTATACTTGTATGTTACAGCTACCTGTGCATCTTTCCTGGTGAACACTGATACTTGTATGTTACAGCTACCTGTGCATCTTCCCTGGTGTACACTGATACTTGTATACTTGTATGTTACAGCTACCTGTACATCTTTCCTGGTGAACACTGATACTTGTATGTTACAGCTACCTGTGCATCTTTCCTGGTGAACACTGATACTTGTATGTTACAGCTACCTGTACATCTTTCCTGGTGAACACTGATACTTGTATGTTACAGCTACCTGTGCATCTTTCCTGGTGAACACTGATACTTGTATGTTACAGCTACCTGTCATCTTTCCTGGTGAACACTGATACTTGTATACTTGTATGTTACAGCTACCTGTGCATCTTTCCTGGTGAACACTGATACTTGTATGTTACAGCTACCTGTACATCTTTCCTGGTGAACACTGATACTTGTATGTTACAGCTACCTGTACATCTTTCCTGGTGAACACTGATACTTGTATGTTACAGCTACCTGTCATCTTTCCTGGTGTACACTGATACTTGTATGTTACAGCTACCTGTACATCTTTCCTGGTGAACACTGATACTTGTATGTTACAGCTACCTGTACATCTTTCCTGGTGTACACTGATACTTGTATGTTACAGCTACCTGTACATCTTTCCTGGTGTACACTGATACTTGTATGTTACAGCTACCTGTACATCTTTCCTGGTGAACACTGATACTTGTATACTTGTATGTTACAGCTACCTGTACATCTTTCCTGGTGGACACTGATACTTGTATGTTACAGCTACCTGTACATCTTTCCTGGTGTACACTGATACTTGTATGTTACAGCTACCTGTACATCTTTCCTGGTGAACACTGATACTTGTATGTTACAGCTACCTGTACATCTTTCCTGGTGAACACTGATACTTGTATACTTGTATGTTACAGCTACCTGTACATCTTTCCTGGTGAACACTGATACTTGTATGTTACAGCTACCTGTACATCTTCCCTGGTGAACACCGATACTTGTATGTTACAGCTACCTGTGCATCTTTCCTGGTGTACACTGATACTTGTATGTTACAGCTACCTGTACATCATTCCTGGTGAACACTGATACTTGTATACTTGTATGTTACAGCTACCTGTGCATCTTTCCTGGTGAACACTGATACTTGTATGTTACAGCTACCTGTACATCTTCCCTGGTGTACACTGATACTTGTATGTTACAGCTACCTGTACATCTTTCCTGGTGAACACTGATACTTGTATGTTACAGCTACCTGTCATCTTTCCTGGTGTACACTGATACTTGTATGTTACAGCTACCTGTACATCTTTCCTGGTGAACACCGATACTTGTATGTTACAGCTACCTGTACATCTTTCCTGGTGAACACCGATACTTGTATGTTACAGCTACGTGTACATCTTTCCTGGTGAACACCGATACTTGTATGTTACAGCTACCTGTACATCTTTCCTGGTGAACACCGATACTTGTATGTTACAGCTACCTGTACATCTTTCCTGGTGAACACCGATACTTGTATGTTACAGCTACGTGTACATCTTTCCTGGTGAACACCGATACTTGTATGTTACAGCTACCTATTCATGTATGTAGTAAACATTTGATTTATATATTTTTTTAGGTTTGAATAATGGCTTTCTTTGACGTGATCATGTGGAGCGACTATGGCGGTGATATCTGTGGACAGGTGGCAGGAACTGCGTTTGTTGTCTGCGTTGGAAGCTACGTTCTTCTGAGGGTTTGGCGGTCTTACTGCATAGACAGAAAGATCAAAACAAAACAAGAGTCGCTCAAGAAATCTCTCCAGCTGCTGTCGGAACAGCTTCGGACAGAAGGTGTATGTATTTAAAGTATCTGGGTGTGGGTTTTTTTGACGTGATGTAATTTATGCTGGTACAGTTTGAAGTCCACTGCCTTCTGTCACTACATTTGTTTAAAATTGCAAATCTAGCTACCAGACATGAACTAATAATTACAGTTCCACATACCTCCCTCATGTTATCAGTCCTGGATTAGACCTGTACTTAATGAATTTAGGTGGGTGAAACCTGGTTGATGATTACCAACTAAAAACAAAATCATTGACAATTTTGTGCTCACTAAAATAGTCTTCATATCTTCCTGTGGTTGATTGTAGGTTTCTTCTGTTCATCGTGACAAAATTCTGGAGCTGTCATTGGCAGAATTGCAACAGAAGTTACAGTCTGGAGAACTAACAGCAATGGAAGTTCTGAGAGCCTACCAGTCAAAGGTATACATTATGTGTACATTGTATCTTAATATACATGCATATTTAAAACATTAGATTTTCTGGAACAAGACTCATTGTTTTGACTGTATTAGTAAAACATTTTTTTTTATATATATAAATATTGCATTGTGGAAATAAGAATATTTCTTTGCTACATTTAAGAATGGACTGCAGTTATTTTTCGGTTTTTGTATGCACATCATTCTTTAAGTTCATACTTGAATGAACCAAGAAATAATTGCTGTCAAATCTTATAATTAAATTTATATGCATACTTTAACAATAAATGACTGAATTTATTTTGTTTAGCTTTAATTATGTGTGTAGTATTGTTTGTGTAAACTTCATTGATACTTTTGTTGCATAAGAATGCAAACAATTATTCACTATTATTTGACTCAGGTGATTTTTAAATGACGTCATTTGGTAGCTGCTGTGTGCATTTTAACGGTTTGTTTAGTTATGTTGGAAGGAATTGTCTGATTTGTGTTTAGTTTATATTTTATATATGTGAATGAAAGGAACATGTCAAACATTTACACTGTATATAGGATTTTCCATTTTTAATTTATCGTATAAAAAAGTGTACTATTATGACATCTGTGTCACAATTTTATTGCTTTTGTATCTTTCATGTGCCTTTTTCCCCCATCAAAATATCTAAATATTGTCGCCTGAATAATTCAGCTAGTTGCACAAAAGTAGTGCTAGTCGGACAGGGATGGGTAGGCGTGGTTTAAATGTTTTGGTTCATCGAGTACCTCTGGACCAATCAGATTGCCATAAAGTGTATAGATGCAAAAAAAAATTAATTATATACTTACATGTTAATTTGTACGTTCATTGTTTAGGGAGCCAGCATAAATTTCAGTGTACATAGTACATATATAAATAAATACCCAAGTAATTGTAGAATTTAGGGTGGGGGGTTTTATTTGTACTTGTAATGATCTATTAATTTAATTTTCTGATCATTACCATATGTACAAAATGATACATAATGTCATGTATGTGATATGTGTATCTACATTCCTTTCATTTATCTTTCATCAGGCAATGCAGATGAATGAACATTTGAACTGTGTTGTGGAACCAATATGGGAAGCACAGGTAAATCTTTTTAGATTCAAAAGGAAAAGAATTAGAAGCTTAATGTTGTAAACATTATATTACTGTCTATAGGAACGTGTGCTAGATGGGTTTTTTTATATTACTGTCTATAGGAACGTGTGCTAGATGGGTTTTTTATATTACTGTCTATAGGAACGTGTGCAAGATGGGTTTTTTATATTACTGTCTATAGGAACGTGTGCTAGATGGGTTTTTTATATTACTGTCTATAGGAACGTGTGCTAGATGGGTTTTTTATATTACTGTCTATAGGAACGTGTGCAAGATGGGTTTTTTATATTACTGTCTATAGGAACGTGTGCAAGATGGGGTTTTTATATTACTGTCTATAGGAACGTGTGCAAGATGGTTTTTTTAGCACAGGGCCCAATTTCACAAAGCATTGTAAGCCTAGTTTTGCACGTAAACGTAAATCTACGACTAAACAACAATTCTTATTACTATTATAGTACAACAAATATAGTTAGAAGAACACATATTTCATTTTCTTTTGTCTTTAAAATACTCCAGCTTCCATAATGATGTAATTTTCTGCATGAAATAGATGCCAAACACGTGCAAATGTATGACCGGTATAACTGCTAATAACAGACGTAAACTTACAATGTTTTGTGAAATGGGCCCCAGGTTTGTATCACCTCTATATCAGTTGATTGACCAGGAATATATCAGTCCTAAGACTCACTGTTGGTTGGACGACTGCTTTGCTACTGAGCTCCTTTGCATGTCTTCATCATGGTGCAATGATAATCCCTTTAAAAAGTTAAAGTTTGTTTTTGTTTAACAACACCACTAGAACATTAACCATCGGCTATTGGATGTCAAACATTTGGTAATTTCTATAGCCATTACCTGTCTTCAAACAAGGGCACCTCCCCCCCCCACGGTTGACGACTTCCCAAGACGGTGAACATCTTCATCCAAAGACGGAGCTCCATCTGTAAAGGGCATGTCAAACACCGGATACATACGGTGATTCCAAGACGGGAAGGCGACGAAGGACGCTGTGTCTTTAAAGGTGCGGTCTAAATCTGTCGCCACCTCGGATACGAGTGTACCGGCTGCCAAGGAACGGATCACCACATCTTCCGGAGGGACATCAGTCGCTATCATCGGTGTCAGTCCCTTCTTGGACGGTGTTGGTGGATGTGGCAAGGACGGCAACATGTCATAGACGGCCGCCAAGCAATCCCTCATAGTCATATGGTCAGGAGAGTCAGGCTCATCAAGGATGGAAACCGCTGTAGGCGCTGCATCTCCAAAGTCTCGAAGCACTCGAGCACAGGCTAATCGATCTGCCGAAACAGAAGCCACTGGTGAACCGGACCGTGGACGGTCTCGTCGAGAACCCTCGGAAGCCTCAATAGAAGGTCTGCGCTGCCGATCCACGGAACCCATAGGGAGCCGTGCAGGTCGTGGGGAACGGCTACGGTCCCGGCTCCGGTCCCGGCTCCGCTGCGCCGAAGATGACTTCCCCGCTGAAGATCGGTGATCCTTGGAGGCCGTGGAACGTCTGATTGAGTCGGCTTGTCAGAGGGCTGCGTAGGAACCGCAGGCCTGTCATCTGAAGTCTTGCATCCTGGAGCTGCACCCCCTGAAGAGGGGACTGGAACCGGACCTGACCCCAAACCCGCCGGTTCTGGTAAGGTCGCCATCGACGCCATAGTCTCTTTCAGCATAGTGGGTAGCATCGAACGTAATACTTCTGCTACGGAGTCCGCAATTGACGGCGAAGATTCCACTTTCTTGGCTCTCGACGACACCACCTTCAAGTAAGCCGTGAACTCGACAGTAGACAGGCCCGAACACAGGTCGCATCTCGAAGAGAGGCTGCACGGAACACGGCAACCCGGACATAAATCATGAGGGTCGCCACCTGCAGTGAACTTCTTACAGCGTAAACACGCTCGTACCTGTCGCTGAACATTAACATCCGACATGATAATAAGTTTTCAATCTGTGAAAGAGAAAGAAAAAAAATCCATGACACAAACACAAAGCCAGTCAACAAAGACGCCATTTTGCAAATGGCGTCCGACACGACAACCGGCGATATAACAACATTTCATGTAATTAACACTTGGCAAGTCAAGCGAAATACGCGAAAGACATACGAAAGCTAACGAAAATTAAGGTGAAAAACATTTCACCCAAACACAAAGCCAGTCAACACAGACGCCATTTTGCAAATGGCATCCGACACGACAACCGGCAATATAAACAACATTTCATGTAATTAACGCTTGGAAAGTCAAGCGAAATACGCGAAGAAAAAAACCATACGAAAGCTAACGAAAACGAAGGTGAAAAACATTTCACCCAAACACGAATACAAAACCAAAGGTCTTATAAAAGTTGACTACAAACAGAGCCAAGCAAAAGGACGTCCAGACCCTTTAGCGAAGAGAAAAAGAAGGAAGTTACAGTCATGTGACCGGAACTAGAGAGCAGTATGCAGTAGAAGAATTTAGGCCATCCCATTGGCTGTTGGGATGTTCGGACCAGACCACTTGCGTGGGGGGGAGGTGTCCTTGTTTGAGGACAGGTAATGTATCTATAAAAGAGAAAACACTCCAAGTTTTCTCCATTCTGACATATAGTCTTAGAGGGGAAACCTTATTTATTTTTTTCCAGTAGTAACAAGGGATCTTTTATATGCACCATTCCACAGACACAATAGCACATACCATAGCCTTTGATATACCAGTCATGATGCACTGGCTGGCACAAGAAATAGCCTAGTGGGCCCACTGACGGGTGCATCCACTGAACTGATTGGATATTTCCTTGTTCCAACCATTGCACCACAAATGGTCAAAGGCTGTGGTATGTGCTTTCCTCTCTGTGTGAACGTGCATATTGAACATCCCTAGCTACTAATGGGAAAATGTAGCAGGTTTCCTCTGATGACTATGTGTCAGATTTACCAAATGTTAGACAACTAATAACGGAGGAATAATTAATCAATGTGCTCTAGTGGTGTTGTTAAACAGCTTTAACTTTGATCAGTCTCCTCTACACTCGCCTGTAAAGTTTTAAGAGATCTGTAAAATTGATCACCTTGCAATAAAATGTGTTTAATGAATTATATTTAAAACTTCATGTGACTGCTCACCTGGCATCATTTATTGAGAGTGATTTTTAGTTTTCCTTGACTTTGCTCATGGTAAAGACTGAAAAGTAATTATTAGTTTGATGTGTGTGTCTTGTTACAGGCTCTTGCGACGGAGTGTGACCTTGAAAGCAAGAAGAAGGGGCCGCTACATGGGATTCCCATCAGCTTGAAGGAGGCTTTCTATGTGCAGGTACACATTCCTAAGTAATTTATTCTCAAAGAAGTGTATGTCTTCACCTTTTACTAATAATCTCATGGGGTCATATACTGAATACAAATAATTTATCTCGTCTATATATCAGGAGCAGATAGGAGATCTTAAATAATTTGTCATTATATATTATATTAAATATGTTGAATGTTTAATATGGTATGGTCAAGTTTTAATATTGTAGATGAATACATTTATACATTACAAGTTGATATTCATATTTATAATCCTTTAAGTTTCAAGCATTCTGTCCTGGACACACAGGGGTTAATAATTGTTAGTGATAGAGATCGGTATATTTGCCATAATCTTTTCTTATTCAGCCATTATAACTCTCTTGGAGCACACTGGTTCCAGGGTAGTGAATAAAATGTAAGCTACCTTCATATATTAAATAAATTGTTTTTGATTTGTAGGGCTATGATTGCACTGCAGGAATGTTGCACTATGTTGACAAGCCAGTGCAGGACGATGCTGTGTTGGTTAAGGTAATCTTCATGTTAAAGACGCATGTTCCATTTATACACTGTACAAAACATCAAGTTGAAACGTACAAGTTGTAGTCCAGTGGTAAAGTGCTTGCCTGATACACGGTCACTCTAGGATCGATCCCTGTCATTGGGCTATTTCTCATTCCAGCTAGTGCACAACAATTGATATACATGTATCTGTTGAATGGTGCATAATAAAGATCCCTTGCTACTAATGGAAAGATGTAGTGGGTTTTCTCTCTAAGACTATATGTCAAAATTACCCAATGTTTGACATCCAATAACCCATGATTAATAAATCAATGTGCTTTAGTGGTGTTAAAGAAAACAAACTTTAACTTGTAACTTTAATTTGGACCCTCACAGAAAGACTCCAATATACCTTTATTTAATGAATCATAATTATGTTATGATAAACATTGTTCTTTGTTCTTACAGGTTTTGAAAAGGCAAGGTGCCATTCCTTTTGTGAGAACAAATCTTCCACAGACAATGCTCGGGTTTGTGTTTATACTGTTTAACGAATTTAAAACTGTTAAAGTGGCAGACCACCAGAAGTGACTATGTCCAAAATCATGGTTTTCATAAAAACAGTTTGTAATGTTTTAAAAATTCTGAAAAATCTGAAAAGAAAGCTTGTTTATTATTCAGATTAGATTGCTTTGCATCGTTTCTGTTGCATGCATGTCGCACTAAAAACAGGGTGGGTGGGATGTAGCCCAGTGGTAAAGTGCTCGCCTGATGTGTGGTTTGTCTAGCATTGATCCCCATTGGTGGGCCCATTGGGCTATTTCTTGTTCCAGACAGTACACCATGACAGGTGTATTAAAAACTGGTATATGCTGTCCTGTGGGATAGTGCATATAAAAATCCTATGCTACTAATGGGAAAAGGTAGCAGGTTTCCTCTCTAAGACTATATGTCAGAATTACCAAATGTTTGACATCCACTAGCCGATTATGAATAAAACAATGTGCTCTTACAAACTTTAACTTTTAACTTTATAAAAACCCACAATAATATTAAAGCAAACTAATGGACTATTATATATATAAGTTATTAGTCCCGTACTGGTCCAACCAGAGGGGACTATAGGTTTCATTTCCGTTTTTTCATAATTTTATAATGTGTTGAGATATTTACCTGAAATTTGGTGTATAGCTTTACAATGTACTGAAACAGATCAAGTTTGACTTTTATTGCAAATTACCCATTTTTAATGGAGTTATGGCCATGAACTTAGGAGACGAAAAACAAATTTCCATACTGGTTTTTTTTTTAAGATGGTCTTGAGATATTGAGCTGAAATTTTGTGTATATCTTTATATTGTACTGTTACATATCAAGTTTGACTTTCATTGCAAATTACCCATTTTTGACAGAGTTATGGCCCTTGAATATTTTCCCCCCAGACTTTTGTTTTGCCATTCCTGATAATATTTAGATGAAATTTTGTATATTTCCTTATCATTTGCTGTTACTAATCAAGTTTATCTTTCATGGTGATTTACCTACTTTTTACAAAGGTATATCCTTAAATTTAGGAGATACGAAAAACTGTTGGGTTCAGTAGAGGACATGCATTGCTTTAGCAGTACCTCTCATGATGTTTGTTGTACTTGATAGTATGCTGTATGTCTCTGTATCTTTTTTTGACACCAAATAGCCGATGTATTTTTCGTTGTTGGGTGGTGTTAAACATTCATTCATTCATTCTTCAGTTCACTTTGTCGGTGTCAGAAGGTGTGAATTCCAGTGTAATGACACCAAATAGCCGATGTATTTTTCATTGTTGGGTGGTATTAAACAGTCATTCATTCATTCTTCAATTCACTTTGTAGGTGTCAGAAGGTGTGAATTCCAATGTAATGAACATAACAACGTTGATGTACGTTTGTTCCCGACAATTTTTTGTTGGATGGTGTAAATGTCATAGTAATAATGCCAGTCATTTTAACAAGCTATTACTATATATATATATATATATATATATATATATATATATATATATATATATATATATATATATATATACAGGGTATGTACATTTTTTTAATTGCAATATTTTCATTTCTTTCAGGATTGAAACCTCAAACCCAATCAGTGGACTAACGAAGAACCCATGTGATCAAACACGGTGTGCTGGGGGGTCATCAGGAGGGGAGGGGGCCCTGATTGGGGGCGGTGGCTCTCTCCTTGGGTTTGGAGATGATATTGGTGGAAGCATCAGGATACCCAGTGCTTTCTGTGGCATATGTGGTTTTAAACCTACCTCTGAACGACTCAGGTAAATAATATATATTAGGCATGTATTCATTTGAAGAATACTCCACAAGCTATGAGGCAGTACTGTTTATCTTGTTCAAATGGATTGACATCATTATTTGCAAGCCTTTGGCCAGTGCATGAGTGTGTCGGTTCATAAGTACAAGATTAACAATACTTTTTGTCAAGTACGAAGTTATGTATTCTATTTGTTATCTTTTTTTTGCCAGTGGTCATTCTGACGTCAAGCAGTGTTGTAATGTACAGACTTGCCAAGTTAAGAACAAAAGATGGTTACATTTTGTAGCTGTGAAGTATTTATTGATGAAGCAGATACCTTGATACTCTGCCACCCTCACAAAGATCAATTATGACTTAGAAATCAATTGTTTTGGTACCAAAAATCAGTATTGCCATATGAGCAAATGTTCTGACATGATGTCCTTTTTTTTAATAGACTGTTGCCAGCATTTTTGCTATATTTTCATTAGCATTGATAATGCAGAGATTACATGGTAAATGTATTTCAGATTTTAGCACAGCTGGAAAACTGTTCCGGTCACCCCAGTCAAGACATGTTTCCTGAATTTTTGTTTGACATATATATATAATGGTTTTTTGCACTTTTTTCTGGTTACAGTACACGTGGCATATTTCCTCTAGGAAGTGGGCAAACACTAGGTATGTGATTTTTAAATATTGTTAAGCAAGATAAATGAATATTTTATTTTAATCTTTTGAAATTTGTGAAGGCTAAATTCTAGAAATAATAACGTATTTTAGCCAACCACTAAATAGCATTAAAGTAATTTGGCCATATCTGGTAACTATGCAATAAAAATCATACGAAGCACACATGTAATAACAAGTGTAATGAAAATAATTTTGGGAAGCGACGTCATAACATGACGTTGTTTTCCCAGTCCTAGCTCTGACTGTGCATGTGAAATATGACTTCATTTCGTCATCTCCTTGTAGTTAGGTTGAACATTTTGAGACAGCCCTTGTTATTCATAAAGACATAATAATAATAATAGGGATAATAAAGACATTATCACACTCGCGTGTGTATTGTACTGATTTTACAAATCTCGTGTCACGATTTATGTACTGTATTATGGTTGCTTTCGCTCACACAATACAAAAATGCTGACACTCGTTTCGTAATATCAGTACAAACAAACTCATTTAATAATCTCTAAATAAACCTTTGACTATTAAATTTCTATTCTGTTTTTTAATTTTTGATTTTAACTTCTTAGATCTATTTGATTTAAATATTATTTTTAATTTTCTCTTTGGAATTTTGTTTATTTATCAAGTGGGACATCTACATGTATACTTGTTTACTGATTGAAATTTGTTTGTTGTAGTGAGGGATGCAGTCGGCCCGATGGCTAAAGAGGTCGATTCCTTGGTGTTGAGCATGCAATGTCTTACTGTGCCATACATGTACGAGTTGGATCCTTTTATCCCAGTGATGCCATTCAGAACGGAAGTAAATATACAAGATTCATGATATTTAGTATTAGAGCTATTAATCAGGATATAATCTTTTGGAGTTATTACATTTGAAGATGTTATTGTCTATTTTATGTCTACAAATGTCATTTTTGATGGAAGGCACATTAGCCTGAGATGAAGAATGAAATATTTGCAGACTTCAAACAGACAATAACACCTGCAGATCTAAAACCTCCAAATGGTTATGTGCATGGTAAATTGAATGTCTTGTTTTTTTTTTTTTAAATAGGCCTACCTGGCTACAGTCTAACCATAGATCCAGTCAAGTCCATCCTCATCTTTAGGAAATCTAGTGTATTTTATACATAACTGGTTTTTTTTTTTATTAAACGTACAAAACTGTATGATTATGTTTTTTCTCAATGTTCATTTTGATGAAGGGTTTTAATATACTTGGTTTTTAAGATAGTTGTTATTTAGACATCATGATAGTAAAAAGAAAATGTCAATTCACCTGACAATAAAAAACGTTTATATAAACAAAAATTAATGAACATTTGCCATTCAAAATCATAATTTTTGCATATCAGCACTGAGGTAGAACCATTGTTGTTTCTTTACCAGGTATATGAGAAGAAAACGCCACTGAGGGTTGGTTTCTATACATGGGACGGCTGCATCCACCCAACTCCAGCTGTGGCTAGGGCTGTAATGGTGGCAAAATCAGCCCTTGAGAAGATGGGCCATACGGTGAGTGTACAGTTATATTATTGATGAACAAAGGAATGTTTTATTTAATGATGCACTCAACGTATTTTATGTATGGTTATATGGCGTCGGACAGAGGAAACCTGCTGTTGCATTGCAGTGGGCTACTCTTTATTAATATAGCAGCAAGGGATCTTTTATATGCGGTATTCCACAGACAGGATAGTACATATCACTTGTGGTGCATTGGCTGGAACAAGAAATAGTCCAATGGGCCCACCGACTGGGATCGATCTTAGACCGACCGTGCATCAAGCGAGCACTTTCCCACTGGGCTACATCCTACCCCTTGTTATTTATGAATACCAGGCTGTAGCTATGGGGCTATGAATTCATTAGATGACCAGGATGTATTCTCCAGTGCAGTTTTAACTCAAAACATCATTTTCTAGCGTCAACAGAAATACATGTAGCTGTGTTACCAATATTGTAGACTTGTGGATCACCTGTCACACCTTGTTATTTATGAATACCAGGCTGTAGCTATGGGGCTATGAATTCATTAGATAACCAGGATGTATTCTCCAGTGCAGTTTTAACTCAAAACATCATTTTCTAGCGTCAACAGAAATACATGTAGCTGTGTTACCAATATTGTAGACTTGTGGATCACCTGTCACACCTTGTTATTCTTTGTTATTTGACTACCATTCCAACTGGAGGGGACTGTAGGTTTCATCTTAGTCTGTCCATCTGTCCCACATATAGTTTTGTGGGCTATGTTTTCGCAATGTTTCGACACTGAGCTCACTGTTTGTGTATAGCGTATAGTGTATTACGGATCAGGTTTGACTTTCATGGCGATCTACCTATTTTTAACACTTGAATTCAGGACATACAAAAATGTGTTGGGTCCAGTAGGGGACATGTATTGCTTTAACAGTACTCTCAAAATGCTTGTTAAAGGGACATTCCTGAGTTTGCTGCACTTTTTAAGATGTTATCGACTAACAAAGACTTTGTAACGATTGTAATTACATATAAAATATATTTTTGTGCATAAAATATTAGTGGGTGTATATTAAACGCGTTTCTGATCAGTCTAAAATTTGTACTAGGTTAAATTTCATTTTATTTTCGAAATATAATTTTTTCGTACATAAGAAATTATTTGAAGACAAAATCCAGTTTGGACTTCTTACAAATATTAAGACAACCAGAAACACATTGAATATACAGACACTGATGTTCTAAACAAGGAAATATATTTAATATGTAAGTTTAATCGTAGAAATATGTTATTAGTCGGGAACATCTTACAGGTAGTACTAAACCAAATAACTTCCGGCTGGGTCAAAGTTCGAGGTGCACCGAACTTTTGATAGAGAAGTGAACACCACAAGTCCTGTGATTGGTTATAAATGTGAGTGTGTTGGTTGTAAAAAATAATAGTTTCATCTGGGTAAAAAAAAAAAAGTGCAATTTTATTTCATCTAGTACCAATGTGTCAAGTAGCCTTGTGCTTGAAACATGTATGGGGTACCTGTAAAAAAAAGTACTCGAATTTTGTGCAAAACTAGGGTAGTCATAGACGCTACCCGTTATCTCAGAAACGAGCAGCTTGACCCCATTTTTTTCTGATTCACTTTCAGTGTAAGGGGTGGTAGTATTTATATCCGTGGCGTTTATGTCGGTTGATACGTTACAGGTAGGAGTTTTAGCCACATATGTTACTATTGTCGTCTATGGGATTTGATTTGGTAGTATACACCCTACAATGCAGCAAACTCAGGAATGTCCCTTTAACAATTGTCATTATTTAAATATGATAAATTCATTGTTTGATGTGTGGTTTTCGCGTGCTACGTGAGTGTTACACGACTGGTATATCAAAGGTCATGATATGTATGGTCCTGTCTGGAAAAGTGCATATAAAAGATCCCATGCTGCTAAGGGGAAAATGTAGCAGGTTTTTTCTAAGACTATATGTCAAAATTATAAAATGTTTAACAACCAACAGCCAATAATTAATAAATCAATGGGCTCTAGTGATATCATTAGTAAAAAAACCCATAAAAAACAATCTTTGGCCTCTGTATAATTCTTCTATAGTAAAAATATTAAAATTATGAATAATTGCATATATATGATGCTTTTGTCCTTTTTACTACATGTATATTTTGGTAAATATTTAAAAGATTAAATCATTTATAGATGTTCTGATTGTAGTAATGTATAGATCATGTGTTCAGGGCTAGAAATGAAAAAAGAAATCTACATGCACCAGGTGCATGCTGAAAAAAAGTTACATGCACCATTAAAATTCTGCATGCACCAAAAATAAGGTAAATCCTGTTAACAATGAGGAAAATACTATTTTAATTACCTTGATTAGAGTGTTGATTTTTTTTTATACGAAGCTATTCTGTATTCAGAATTATTTGGCAATACCTATATGTATTTATTAACAGTACCGGAACGTTATACAACTGCGTTTATTACTGATTCTTGATCAAATTTGAAAATATCACCCAACGTAAACGCCTTACAGAAATCTATAATAGGCCTATTGCAAAAACGTACGAATAGTTGTGTTTTGTATTAAGCAAGTTATCAACTTTTTTAACTCGATAAGATCTGTTGGTATAATATAAATTAGCCTACGGAATTCGACGAGAAGTTGCGATTGAAATAATCACTGGCTGACTTCGAGTCAACTACACGAGTAACGCACCTGCACGTTCGCAATCATCTGATCAAGTGCTCATATCTGAGGTCGAAAATTTTCAAGGCAGTTATGGTACTTTGTATTGATCACAGATCTGGCGGAGTTCAATTTGTCAGTGACGACAACTGTGTTATGCGCGTGGATACCCCAAAGTCGGTCTCGACCACCTTCCCTAATACCGTTCACGGATATAACCGAGATATTGCCGGCAATTTTCGCAAATATATTTCACGGAAATGACCGAACAACCATTGTTATAAGTAGGATTATGGAATACGAAATGGATGCGCCCATAAGATAAAAGTTATCATTTCATGTGGCGAACAGATTACGAAATGCATACGCAAAATTCAACAACTTGAGTCTGAATCTGGTAGACAACAGGATACTAGTATACGCAATACACAGTACTTGACAAATATTAGCATGCACCGCGTGCACCCAGTTTTAAAAGTTACATGCACCGGTACATGTACTAACACTGCATTTCGAGCCCTGAGTGTTTGCGTGTGTACTGTGTGTGTGTGTGTGTGTGTATAATACATAAAGTGTTAATATTGTGATACATTGTCCAAATTTTCAATCATGTGGATGTCATGATATAATCCCCATTAGTAATTTTGCATTCTTTTACATGCATTCCACGGTATTCATGTTTGTATTTTAATATTTATTATAGGTCAGTAAACTGTTTTGTAATCCAATTAAGAGAAAATCACAGGGAATTTTCACTGCTTGAGTAAGATCAATTCAAAGTTGTGAAACTCAAGAGATTGATACATTTATATTTTATTAGCATAATAAGAATTTTAATACTGATGGAATATTTGTTTTAGTGACAATGTCATTAATTAATATCTTTGTAACTTCTAGGTTGTGGAATTCAAACCACCAAGAGCACGGGAAGCATTTATTGAGATATTTCTGAAAACTATGTTTGGTGATGGGTTGCATGAAATCCGAAAAGACCTGTAAGTATTATTTAAAATTGTTTCTATCTCTAAATCATTTTAATGAATGGCTTTTATATTTGGTGTGTTTGATGTGTTTGTTCAGATCAGGTCAGGTCAGGTCAGGTCAGGTCATAGGACTTAATGTGCACATTCAGAACAAGCTGTTGTAGCGCACGGCTGTCCTTGGCACAGGTGTCAGCCCATGCCGGCTTCTCTGTCCAGGACAGGATCAGATGAGTGTTTCAGCAGCACACCATCAGTACCATAACTGTGAAGACACGGCACGGTCAAGATCATGTGAAACATTTCTGCAATTGCTTTAACTTTAGCATGTCATTCTTTTGAAGGATGCCTTTCCTATTTCTTAAACAAGGCCGCACACCTCTCAGTGTCGTTGTTATTTTGAGCTTTGTTAGATTTATAATTGCTTATAACTTTTAAATTATTTCTTGGATGCTTTAATATTTGTTATAAATGTTTACTAAGTGATATTCTTTAAACTGCACATCTCTCGATTCTCTGTTCATACAGGTAGAAATTTGTTAATAAATATAATAAAACTAATCGTTTGAAGCATTTTTAAATTACTAAAGAAAATATTGTTATATGTAATATGCTCTAAATGAAATGGGGTTATGGAGTGTATTGCAAAATGTTAAAGGAATCTGACATTGGAATAATGCCTCCGACTTACTTTTTGAAACATTCTCTCAGTTGTGTAGATTGATTGAAGTTTGTTTTCTCTGTTCAGTATGTGACATGCAAGCTATCATGGCAAGGTCATTCTAGTTATTATTGGAGCTGTTTGTATCCGTGGCATGCTTTTGGGGTGTCGTTAAATTGTATTTATTACTGTTTTGTATTTTTCAGAAAATATGACAGAATTGACCCAGTAATCAGATTAACTTACTATGGATTCAGCCTGCCATACTTCATCAGGAGGATCATTAGTTTCTTAATTCACTTCATAGTAAGTACACTGTAGATTCATGCTGCCATACTTCACCAGGAGGATCATTAGTTTCTTAATTCACTTCATAGTAAGTACACTGTAGATTCATGCTGCCATACTTCACCAGGAAGATTTTGAGTTTCGTAATTCACTTCATAGTAAGTACACTGTAGATTCATGCTGCCATACTTCACCAGGAAGATTTTAAGTTTCGTAATTCACTTCATAGTAAGTACACTGTAGATTCATGCTGCCATACTTCACCAGGAGGATTTTGAGTTTCGTAATTCAATTCATAGTAAGCACACTGTAGATTCATGCTGCCATACTTCACCAGGAGGATCATTAGTTTCTTAATTCACTTCATAGTAAGTACACTGTAGATTCATGCTGCCATACTTCACCGGAGGATCATTAGTTTCTTAATTCACTTCATAGTAAGTACACTGTAGATTCATGCTGCCATACTTCACCGGGAAGATTTTGAGTTTCGTAATTCACTTCATTGTAAGTACACTGTAGATTCATGCTGCCATACTTCACCGGGAAGATTTTCAGTTTCGTAATTCACTTCATAGTAAGTACACTGTAGATTCATGCTGCCATACTTCACCGGGAAGATTTTCAGTTTCGTAATTCACTTCATAGTAAGTACACTGTAGATTCATGCTGCCATACTTCACCGGGAAGATTTTGAGTTTGTTAATTCACTTCATAGTAAGTACACTATAGATTCATGCTGCCATACTTCACCAGGAAGATTTTGAATTTGTAATTCACTTCATAGTAAGTACGCTGTATATTCATGCTGCCATATTTCACTGGGAAGATTTTGAGTTTCGTAATTCACTTCATAGTAAGTACACTGTAGATTCATGCTGCCATACTTCACCAGGAAGATTTTGAGTTTCGTAATTCTCTTCATAGTAAGTACACTGTAGATTTATGCTGGTGTATTTCATCAATAGGATCTTGGCTTTCTTAATTCACTGTTATAAGTACACTGTAGTATCACACCTATGTAATACAGAGAGTTATTATGCAGCTGTTCTTTGGCTAATATGAAATTAAAATTATACACTGAGCACAATATCAGGGACAAATGTAAAGGATATGTAAAATAAAAAACTGTCTAGCTATTATGTGGATTGATTTATGTTTTCACTATCAGCATATGACATGTCATTCACGTTTATTTCTTTCTTTCACTATCTCGACATCAGTTGCTGTAATTTAAAATGTGCTGATATGTTGTTACACACATATTCCTTTCCTTGTCACATTAAATACGAGTTGTTTTCTGTTTAGGAACCCATGACAGCTGATGTACTAAAACTGAAAACCACCACTGTCGGTGAATGGTGGAACCTTGCACAGAAGATAGACGTGAGTAAAACAGATTTTTTTTCATCTTGTCATTTAACGTAATAAGTGGTCATAATAATTAATGTATAATTCAGTTTAAAATGTGTACTTCAAAAATACAAATTGGTCAACTCTGTGAAACATCCATTCACTTTTACATTCATTTTAATATAATTGCTATGTCAGAATATATTGTGAGAAAAATAGTACATGTACAACATCTAGAGGCTTCCATGTGGATGGTTTTTTAAGCAAATATGTCACTTCATAATGGATATGCAAAAAATCAATGTAGGTTGACAACACAAATTTCTAAGTTATCTACCCTTAACCCAGAGCAACAACTCATTTTGCTGTTATACAAGTTGCAGCACACCACATGCTCAGATTTTATCATTTACTGATAAAAATAACAAATTGAAATCAATGGGTTATTTAAATACTGCAGGGGTACAGCCTACAGTTTAATCAAAGAAACATTTGAAAAGGCATTTTGGTATTTTATATTCATTGTTAAGTAGTAATGACACAGAATTGTTGTGATCTGGGCTATGCTTTTAATGGGTGGGTGCTGGGCACATGTACATCATAACTGACCTGAAAATCCATTGTTTAATCGATTAACAGAATTAAAATTAATTTATTTCTTTTTAGTCAGTGAATATATATATAATGTTAGTTCCATTTTAATATTGTAGATATATGTAGTTTTTTTCTAAAGTTATTCCACTTCTCTAGATAAATTCTGCATGAATGATGTAATTGTGGGAGTTATTCCCCTTTCAACATTGCATGGCTTAGCCATTGGTTAACATTGGCATGAGTAAGTTCTGCATGTACTAGTTAAATAATGACAGTAAGATGCCATCGAGTACAACTGTTAATTATGGGAGACCGTCTGTTTTCTTCAGGAATACAAGCTTGAGTTTGTAAAGAGCTGGAGAAACAAGAAGCTTGATGCAGTTATCTGCCCTGCCCTGGCCTGTACCCCAGTACCACTACACAAAACAGGAGACGTAATCAGTATGTACTTCTAATGTAACCTAAAACACACTTCTTCATTATGTACTTACTTAATTTCTTAGCATACATTTACTTGTCTTATTGGCAAATGGTGTTTGGACCATTTCATATACAGCTCTCCTTTTTGTCCTATCCCACATTAGATAGTCAATATCCAGGGTTTCTGTCAGAGGGTACAGCGGGTAAAATTACATACCCTAAAATCTTGGAAATTAATGGGAAATATTTTAATGATTTTTATAAAGATGATAGTAAATATAATTGTAATTTAAAATGTGTCAAAGTACATGAAATGCTCTGTCTAATTGTAAAAGATTTCAAGTTCATAACTACCTAGTAGGGGAATTTATACTCTCTTTTGTTTTTATTACGTACATGTATTTTCAGATTACTTTCTGCCACAAAGCCTGTTATGCTACTGGGTACCTCCAGTCCTACTCGCCAAACTTAGAGATGATTATTTACCTTTCAAAGGTGTTAGATTTAGATTTTGAGTTCAATTTTCCCATTTTTGTGAGTTTTTAGCCAGAAAATCAAAACTTTCAATGATTACAACAAATATCTTTTTCAATAACACAATACAAATTGCTAATTAGCAGCTTCAGATGACTGGGTCAATGTGGGAAATTCAAATCTGGTGTCAGAATGTTAGAAATGGTTGATTTTGGCAATGAAGGCTGTTTTAGCCAGAAGTCTTTAGAAAATAAATAATTCGAAACTAGCTTAAATTTCTTGATAATGCATTTGATTTATATTGAGATTTCCTTTCAGTATAAGTGAAACTTGAGTTGATTATTTCATGTTTAGATTCTGTATCATACCTTGGTCTCTTCAACCTGTTAAACTGTCCTTGTGGAGTTCTTCCGGTGACAAGAATAACCAAAGATGATGACAAGAAACTTGCAGATCCCAGTGTGTATTCTACAGAAATATGACGGAGAAAGCCATCAGAAAGGTAGCTATCTGTTCACGTGTAATTACTGTCAGCGTTGGCACAAATTAGACAGTAACTATAATGTCCCATCAATGAGAGGAAAGGAAAGGAATGTTTGGGTGAAACCTCAGCACATTTTACACTACTGTGAAACCCCTTCAAACTGGACACCCTAGGTATCAAGCAAAATGTCCAGTTAGGGAGGTATCTATTTTAGAGAGGTTAAGTTCTCTACTGATTTCTAAACAAGGACTGAAAAAAGTCTGGTTTACAGAATGTCGAGTTTTGCAAGGTTTCACTGTATTAAGGCAAAGCCACACTATATGAGTGCCTTATACGAGAATAGCCACAAGAATAACTGATTGGCAATCTTGACAAACATTACAATTTCATTGATAGCTATGCAATTGGCTATTCTTGCACAAGCCAACGATATTGTTTGACATGATCTTTAGTGGGTTTTTTGTCAATAGTTCAGTTAAAACTGGATTGACCTAATTGTTATTTTATGCCTGGTGTCTGCTGCATCTCTCTCCCCCCCCCCCCCCCCCCCCAAAAGCATAAAAATGTGCTGCTATCATGCAAGCTATTCATTCTGACTGAAGCAAGAGATATTTTAATATACAGTGCAACCCTTCTAAACTGGACACCCATGGGACCAAATAATAAGTCCAGCTTTAAGGAGAATCCAGTTTAAAAAGGGACTGTGTTAAGTTACAGAGGATCCAGATTTGAGAGGTTTCACTTATGTGCCTTTTCACTTAGATGGTACATCAGTGAGAGTATCAATTATATCACCTGAGATGAACCTGGTTCAGCTACAGTCAAACCTCTGTTCAAAGGGGACTTTTTAGAACCAGAGAATGTGAACGCTAATACAAAAAGCAAAACCTAATTGTTTTAGTAAACCAATAGCCCTGCATATTATATGTGTGTGTTGCAATGTTTATTGTTCTTTTGGGGGTTGTTTTGTTTTTCAGTTGTGTCAAGGTTCCGTAGGATTGCCTGTGGCCGTCCAGTGTGCAGCACTACCGTTCCAGGAGGAGGTCGTGTTGCGTGTGATGAAGGAAATTGAGACAGCTGTCAACTTCAAGTAGGATGGAGGAACAGACAGACAAGACTTTGAGAGAGAGAGAACATGTTGTATACCAACAGGTTTTATGTACTACATCAGTATTTAAAGTCATGTATATAAAATATTATACAGTAGGATCTCGTTGGATTGAACTCGGAAGGGTCGAATACACCGCAGTGCGCAAATCAAAAACGAAGTCCCGAGTTACACTTTCATGATGTTGACCGAATGGTTAGGTCGAACTACCCAGTGGGTTGAACACTTTCTCGAGCACCGACGGGGTTCAACCCAACAGGTTTTAACAGTAGATATATATATATATGTTTGTGAAGAACTAACTACTGTGGTGATCAAATCTTGTAAATTACTATTATGTTTTGTAAATGTTTTAACAGTGACATTTTGATACAGGTTTTTTGAATTAATGTGGTATATTTACAGTATATATTTTTATTTTATCTTAGAAAGCAGTGAACTCTTTTACTAATAATTTTTTGGTGCATACTAAAATGAGGCCAGTACCTTTTTGTTGGCATTAGTCATCCATTTTCAAAATTAATTTCGAAATGAGGTTGTGAAAATCTTTAATTAATGATTTCTTGTTCATTATAATTTATATTGTTGCCATGGACAATCAACTTGGTGGATTAAACATGAAATTACCTCAAACATACCATTTTTCTCACCTTTGTTTGACAGTATGTGAGGCCTAATCTACGGAACTCTTCACTTACGCTCTGTTATTAGTCTTAAGCAATATTGCATTGTCCTTGCAAGTCTTTTTGCATGGCACTGCAAAATTGGAAAGTTGTGCGAGTTTAGTCAATTAGGCCCCTCACAGGACTCGAACTTAAGAATTTGTCTCCCATGGTAATTTTGTAATGAAATGCCACAGGTGAAATGGCCCACTGACGGCAAGGTTGAGCCTGCCTTTGGCAGTTGTTTAAAAAATGACATTTTCAGTAAATAAACATGACTGAAAGGATATTTTGCTGTATGAAGACATTTCAAATGTGTAAATGCTAATGTTAAATAATGGCAGATAACGTACACCAGGGCCCATGCTTATAAAACTGAGTCCAGACTCCATCTCTAATGACGTCACACACATACAATTTGCATGGCGTTTTCATGACATTACTGTATCAAACTCTATTAGAGTCTCGAGTCTAGACTCTAAACGTTTTATAAGTACGGGCCCTGGTGTACATTATCTTCCATTATTTGTCTGGTGTATATATTTTGACACAAAGGAACTTTATTTAATTGTTCTCTACTTACAGCAATGTATATCTCAACAATGGCAATTGCAGTCATTAAGTTCGAGCCCTGTCCTCTTGTATTTGTTTTTGTGCTATGGTGTTGTTAAACATTCATTCACTGAAACACACCAGAAAATATTTATCTTCAAATATTTATTGAAAAAAAACACACAATAAAACTGCATTTGATGTCTTCATAGGATTTTTGTGAATTCTTAAAAGTTCTATAGTGATTACTGAAATTGAAATCTTTGAAAAGTCTAACATTGCGCATACATGGCAATGGAAGGTTTTAAATTGTGTTATCGCCTTGTATCACTCTGTTGCTCAAGCAAATCTTATATTCAGTAAATATGTTTGTTATAAAAAATTGTTTCCACATTTATTTTATTTGAGTTAGAAAACTGTTTTTCATAACAAGATTGTAATCTGATTTTGTTTTATTTACCTATTCAAATTTTTCATGTCCTCTACATTGTTTTAGAAAACATTTACTCAACTTACATGTATCTGTGAAATAGTTCAATATTTCAGGCAAATTATTACCGCAATAATTTATCAACTTTTTGTCTTCACTTGACAAAGTTAAAAGGCAATAGCGTCAACCTTTGTGTTTTAAAAAAATAATTAAATTATAATTTTTACATTTAGGTCCTTGTTTTTTTTTACAAACTATAAGTTCTAGATCAATGACACCTGATTTTTAGTTGCACCTATGAATATTGATCTCAGTGCATTTTTTTTTTTTAATGTTAATATAAAAAAATATTTTTAATTTTTATTTTATTTTTTTAAAGTTGAGTTTTTTAAGAACTAAATTAATCATAGCTTTTGCATTACTAGAGCAAAACTGAATATGTTTATGGTAGGCAATACATTTAATTCCGCGTAACTCATGTTTTAATATTTCACATTTCACATCACAGTACCGGTATTTCATATTTAATTGTGCCATAGTTGTATAAGAGAGCATTTACAGTTTTTGAAATGTGTTGGTCGTAATGGTGCAACTTACATATTTTTCGCAGGACCTTCACAAATTTGAGTTCTGTCAGTATCATGTCTAACAAGATTTCTTTCCTTTTTTTTAAATTAAGGTTACAACGAAATGTGTTATTGACATAGAAGTGAATAAACTGTGGCTTCGTTTTGTTTTACCAAGCTTGATCCATCTGTATGTCTTCCTTTTTTATGTAGTGGTGGGACGTAGCCCGTGGTAAAGCGCTCGCTTGATGCACGGTCTGTCTGGGATCGATCCCCGTCTGTTGGCCCATTGGGCTATTTCTCGTTCCAGCCAGTGCACCACAGCTGGTATATCAAAGGCTGTGGTATTAACTACCCTGTCTGTGGGATGGTGCCTATAAAAGATCCCTTGCTGCTAATCAAAAAGAGTAGGCCATAAAGTGGCGATGCAGGTTTCCTCTCTAAATATCTGTGTGGTCCTTAACCATATGTCCGACGCCATATAACCGTAAATACAATGTGTTGAGTGCATCGTTAAATAAAACATTTCTTTCTTTTTTTTCCTTTTTTATGCCATATTCATGCCAAACATCACAACTTTACTGACTTTGAATGCCATAACCTATTTATGTCAAATATGCTATAAAAAAAGAAGAAGTTTGTTTTGTTTAATGACATCACTAGAGCACATTGATTTATTAATCATCGGCTATTGGATGTCAAACATATGGCCATTTTGACACAGTCATAGAGAGGATACCCGCTACATTTTTCCATTAGTAGCAAGGCATCTTTTATATGCACCATCCCATTGACAGGATAGCATATACCACAGCCTTTGATGTACCAGTCGTGGTGTACTGGTTGAAATGAGAAATTGCCCTATGGGCCCACCGACAGGCGTGCTCTTTACCACTTTACCACTGGGCTACGTCACATCCCAATATGCTATAATGACAAATATTATAAATGTAGTATTGTACATGTAGACACTGTTAATGTATGCTTTCTAGTAATAGTACAGTGTAAGTATGTTGTAGTGTAAATGCAGTGCATTATGCTGTGTGCTAATGCACTAAAAGAACAGGTAATATAAATGTAATATATTGTATCGTTAGTGTATGCCATCATAGCAGTGTATGGTTTATACACATACTACAGTTAGTACATGTAGTGCATGCAGTGTACAGAGCAGTGTATGGTTTATACACATACTACAGTTAGTACATGTAGTGCAGTGTATGGTTTATACACATACTACAGTTAGTACATGTAGTGCATGCAGTGTACAGAGCAGTGTATGGTTTATACACATACTACAGTTAGTACATGTAGTGCAGTGTATGGTTTATACACATACTACAGTTAGTACATGTAGTGCATGCAGTGTACAGAGCAGTGTATGGTTTATACACATACTACAGTTAGTACATGTAGTGCAGTGTATGGTTTATACACATACTACAGTTAGTACATGTAGTGCATGCAGTGTACAGAGCAGTGTATGGTTTATACACATACTACAGTTAGTACATGTAGTGCATGCAGTGTACAGAGCAGTGTATGGTTTATACACATACTACAGTTAGTACATGTAGTGCATGCAATGTACAGAGCAGTGTATGGTTTATACACATACTACAGTTAGTAGATGTAGTGCATGCAGTGTACAGAGCAGTGTATGGTTTATACACATACTACAGTTAGTACATGTAGTGCATGCAGTGTACAGAGCAGTGTATGGTTTATACACATACTACAGTTAGTACATGTAGTGCATGCAATGTACAGAGCAGTGTATGGTTTATACACATACTACAGTTAGTAGATGTAGTGCATGCAATGTACAGAGCAGTGTATCATGTAAGTACTATGTTTGTCTCACCTGTACAAAGGTGAGATATAGGTATTACTTTTCCAACAGCATCGGTGATGGCCCAAACATTTCTATTAAAGTTTCCTATTTGGATATATTTCTCACAAACTGTAAGTCCTAGATCAATGAAACTTGGTTTGTAGTTGCACCTGTGGATGTTCACCACAGTGCACTGGAAACATTTATGATAGACAGGACATTTAATTCCACAGAAATCTGGTGGTTTTTATGTATATTATTTCATACATTTTTTGTTAATAAATAAATAAAATAGTAATTCATACTCATGAAATCTGAACTGTTTATCGTCTGTTAAAGACAAAGGAAATGGAAATTTATTTATTTTATGAATTGATGCTAAAATAAGGGATATAACTCTTTGATAACATCTATTGTCCCTAATTAAGAGTTGTCTCTTTTTCATAAAAGGGCAGGATGTAGCCAGTGGTAAATTTTTATTTCAGTGTTACCAACCCGGTTATTATAATGTTTTCTGCTTTGTTTTCAGCATGTCTTGGTATTTTGCCAGTATATTGCTCAATTATTGTTAATTTTTCAACTTACAGTTATATTTATTACATCATTTTATAGACATTGATTTTGACTGCTAAATAGCAATGTTTTGTCTTTATTATACATTTTTAGTATAGCATACAGTTTTATGGGTATTATTTTATGCTAATGTCGTGAAATATGATATATTAATTAGCTTAATGTTGAAATTTGTTGAAGAATTTTAATCAAGGACTAAAGTTGCAAGGCCGTAGCTAGGATTTTTTGTTTGTTTTTGTTTTGCCCCCCCCCCCTTCCCCTCCGCTAGCTATGGCCCTGAGTTGTCTTCAGATCTTGTGTAAAGTAAACATAGAAAGGTGCATCAGCTTAATGACACTTGTTTAACAGTTAAGATTATGTAATAACTTCATGTTGATGCTCAAAATACTCGCAGTAACTTAGTGTGTTTACAAGTCTCTGGGCCCACTTTCACAAAACATCGTACGCCTAGTTTTACACATAGTTTTACACATAAACATAAATCTATGATTAAACCACAATTCTTATTACTATTAGTGTACAACAAATATAGTTAGAAGTGCTCATATTTCAGTTTGTTTTGTCCTTAATGATGTAAAATGTCTTAATGAAATAGATGCCAAACATGTAAATGTATCCCTGGTGTAATTGCTAGTGGCAGACGTAAACTTACAATGTTTTGTGAAATGGACTCCTCGTGTATAAAGCCAGGTAAATCCAGTTTGAGCACCTCTTTAGTGACAATTGTAATTAATATGTAATTTAGTTTTTCGTTTTTTTGTTTTTGTTTTTTTGGTGGGTTTTTTTTTTGTGTTTTGTTTTCTTTTGTTTCTTTAAGTTATATTACATGCAGCTGGAAACAAAGTTATTAATACTGTAAAGTCAAAAATGTTTCATTAAATATGTCCATTTTTTAAATTTCTTATTATTATTTAAAAAATAAAGAACCCTACCCACTACTATAATGCTACATTTTAAACTTAATTTCCTACGCCAAATTGGCTTTTTCTACACTGCTACGGTCATGTGAAAAATGCTATGCCCTGTGATACACAAAATAGGTTTTTGAACAGTTGAGATGGGGGAGACAAACTAGTTCAGTCAAAGAAACGTTGAACAAATGGTTTCCGCGCTTTGTATTAATTAAATAAATGAATAAGTCAGGAATCAACCCAACTATTCACGAATGTTCGTATTGAGTGTTATCACTGAATGAAGCCCAGGGCACGTCCTTATAAAACTACAGTCTAGCCTTAAAATTTTAATAACATAACACGCATGCAATTTGTATGGTGTTGTCATGGCATTAAAGTGTCAGACTTCTTGAAAACAAAATCAAGAATACACTAGTCTGCCACGATGAATTAAAGGGAAAATTCCATTCTTTAATCAAAAACGAAAAATGAACGAAAATATAACTATATAAATATAAATTATGTATTTAAAGATTCTGTTATTTATTTTACGTTCCTCGAGATATGAACCAAAATAAATCATCCGCAAACTGTAAATCGGCGAAGCCGTTCACATAAGTTTGTGGATGATTTTTGTTTTTGTTCATACCCAGATGAACGTAAAAGAAATAACAGACAGTGCATAATTATAATAAAATTTGAATCATACTTGCAAATAATAATAAAAAAACAAAAAACCCTTCATATTTTATTTTGAATTATTTTTGGTCCACAAACAATAACGCTCAATAACGCTTTAACGTTCATCTGGGTATGAACAAAACAAATCATCAGCAAACATATTTGAGAACGGCTTCGCCGATTCACACGATTTACGGATGATTCTTTCTTGTTATACCCGATGAATGTAAAAGAAATAACAGACAATCCTTAAATGAATTAAATGCAAAAAAGTCATTTATTTATTTTTAACCATTATTCTCCATGTCAATAATTATTTAAATCTTCATATATATATATATATATATATATATATATATATATATATATATATATATATATATATATTTATATGACAGACCAGCACTCGCAGTAAATATCGTATATCTGCATAGAACCGGATAAAATAAATATTTTGACACGGTCGTTATTGCTTTCAGGAATAAGTGCTATATATGCTTTGTCCATAAAGAGCACAGACGATACATTGTTTCCACTTCACCTGAAGGAATGACATTTCACAAAACTGGCTTAACAAACATTACTATGCACCAGACCGAGCTCGGTGCATATATTCAGTTACGATGTCACCCACTCACGAATTGCTTTCAGCGGTAATCAGGACAGAGAGACATTTTCTTTATTTCCGTCTCTCCATGTGAACTGATTCACAAAGTTCAACAACAATAATAATAATAATAATAATAATAATAATATAAAACAGCAAAACCGACACAAGCCACTCCTAATTATGTGTAAAGTCATCTACTTAGCAGTTACTTTGGTTACGTCATTTTCAGGTGATATTGTGGACACATTTTCGAGCATTTTCCCACGTTCATAACGAAAATTAGTATAAAACGTGTTTTGCAAATGTTACCGGTCTACATAGCGTTTTCGACGTTTTGCAATGTTTTTGTCTCGTGTAAATAATTAATGTGGATTGATTCATGTTATTTAGTTGTAAATCCATATAGGCAAATGTTCTGGAATTAATTTGAGGCATAAAACATAACTGTACGTTCCGAAGTATTTGTCCATAAAGAGCACAGACGATACATTGTTACAGGAGATTTAAGGTAATGGGACGCAAACATTATTGTATAAGAACGAACATTGTGCGTAACATCTGTGGAATTATGAGAGACTTCAAGACTTGACGTTTAGATGGGACAGCGTGATATCTGTATGTCGGTTATTCTATTGCTTCGCTCACCAAGTCGGTCACAGTGTGGACAGTATTTATGATACAGCGAAACATCACATTCTACAATACTCGTAGATCTGACAACCTGGTACACGAGTCATCCTCATCTACGCTCATAGTTCTGCTATCCAGTCTTTAAAACAATAGCTGACGTTTTTTGGTGAGATGTGAGATAATTCTTCAAAGTTAATAGGTTATGCTCAGGTTTATGCAAACTGAACTATAGTTAGCTTGTTTTACCAGTGGCATCTTCATCATCAGAACTTATCTCCTGCAGTGACCAAATTCCCCACCCAAAATTAACATATTCGTGAATTTTAATAGTCATGTAATAGTCATTGGTGTTTAAGCAACTATCTCCTTAGTGCAGTCGATTGATTCTTAATCAGGCATAACTTATTTATTTATTCTCAAATCAAGTTTTGCCACTGGACGGCAAATTTATCATATCGATCATGGTGAATTTTGTGTAGCTGTTGCAGAACCTCCATCTTTAATATCTAAAGGTGCCAAACATTTGGCCCAAAACACATCGGGTCTGGCTGGGTCTGTGTTTGTCGAGTGTGGCAAAGACAGGTGTATTTTGACGTCTGGGTCTATAACTGTAACGTGTTATCATATATTAATGCGTTCATATTTTTACTTCAATAAACACCAACAATAAGTATGAAAAATCCACATTGATTAATATTTACCTTTCCTGTTGGTTAGTAAGAAAAATTAACGAGTAAGGTTCGAACACTGTGCAGCTGACAGTCTGGCAGTGTAAAAATATATGTTCTATGACGTCTGTTGCCAGATCTGTAGTTGACGTCGGCACAGACGCGGTGTGTTTTGTCACATTCAATGCGTATTATTTTGAACTGGCACCATACTTGCCAGACCCAGACCTAGTGTGTTTTGAGTCTAAAACACATCTTGGGGCATGTTGAAACATGTTTTAGCATTAAAACGCTTTCATAAATTAGGATGTATAAACAAGTTTTAGTATGAGCAGCGTTTTAAAGTTAAAACAGGTTTATAAATATTATTTTTTGTTAAAACATCGTTTTATTCTTTTAAAACATGTTTTACAGTTAAAAGGCCCTTTTCATTATGGGTCTAAACGTTTTAAAACCATGGGGCCTGGAGTCGGCCAATTTTCTTCTTCGTTTGTAACATGCGTTATTTTGAGCTAAAAATAGCGTAACTCAGTCTTTTGCTGTTACTGACCAATGACAGTTTGTGTTTGAAAAAAGGAATGAATGAATGTTTAACGACACCCCAGCACGAAAAATACATCGGCTATTGGGTGACAAACTATGGTAATGCAAACAAATAAAGTGATGATCATCATCAATATAAAATTTCAAGATTTAAATAAAAACACAGTGTAAAGAACTGTTCAAAAATACAAATATCACAGATAGATACTGACTTTTACTCAAAATTTCAATTGTATCTCGAAGAAAACAAGGGTATTTGTGCTGTATTGGCCATTCTCAAAGAGAATGTTACACCCCTGCACCACGGTGAGGTTACAGCACGCGCAGGGGTTGAAACAAAGGATTCGAGATTATTTCTCCAAGATTTGTTTTGTTTAACGACACCTCTAGAACGCATTGATTTATTAATAATCGGCTATTGGATGTCAAACATATGGTCATTTTGACACAGTCATAGAGAGGAAACCCGCTACATTTTTTTATTAGTAGCAAGGGATCTTTTATATGCCCCATCCCACAGACAGGGTAGCATATTCCACAGCCTTTGGTATGCCACTCGTGGTGCACTGGCTGGAACGAGAAATAGCCCAATGGGCCCACCGACGGGGATCGATCTTAAACCGACCGCGCATCAGGCGTGCGCTTATTTCTCTAAGGGTGAATGTTTGTGAACGGTTTACACCGCCATTTCGTCAAAGTTTGCCGTACACCATGGTGCTGAAAGGAAAATCGGACAGTGGACCCAGACACTGTTAACCATAGCTGAGGACTGTTAACAAAGACATTTGATAGCGAAGATCATTCCAATAATTAGATGAAAAATGTTCCGCGTTATTTGGTCTCATTTGTATTGGTGTTCGGACATCATTTGCTACTCTCAGTTTGTCTGAAATATTGTTCTCACCTCTGGCTAGGGATTGGCATGTCTGGCTGTCATGCAGCAAAACAACATCCATAATTATGGTCTGGTTAATGTCCTGGACCCATATTTTCAAAGCTGTCTTGGCGCTACGATATCGTAAAACCGTACTAGACTATGGCGAGTGTCGTAGTGAAGTTTTACAATATCGTAGCGCTAACATAGTTTCGAAAATGTGTAGCCTGTATAAGAACATGCACAATGATATAACCATATAGATCTATTTGAAACTGGTCTAGTTATTTTGTTTCAATGGACAGGACATAGCCTAGTGGTAAAGTGCTCACTTCATGTGCGGTCGGTCTAGGATCGATCCTTGTAAGTGGATCCATTGGGCTGTTTCTCGTTTTAGCCAGTGCACCACGACTGGTATATCAACGGCCATGGTATGTGCTATCCTGTCTGAGGGATGGTGCATATAAAAAGATTCTTTGCTACTAATGGGGAAAAATGTAGCGGGTTTCCTCGTATGACTAAGTCAGAATTACCAAATGTTTGACATTCAATAGCCGATGATGAATAAATCAATGTGCTTTTGTCGTATCTTTAAACAAGGCACATTTTAACTGTATGTTGTTGTTTTTGTTGTGTTTTTTTTGTTGTTGGGGTTGTTTTTTGGGGGTTGTTTTGTTTTGGGGTTGGGTTTGTTGGGGGGGTGGGTTTGGGGGGGGGGGGATCTTGTTTATTCTGAAATGTAACATTATGTTAGAATGTAACTGATTGTGTGAGGTGTATTATTGTTACTAACTTACTATGACGGTAGTGGGAATCATGTCCAATACAAATATCTGTGAATGTTTTGCTGTACCTGTTTTTAAAAACAATAACAATAAAAAATGTTTACAGTAATAAGTTTAATTGTTTTGCTTGTAGGGTTGAGCGTGTGAGATTTATTTGTGTTGCTTTTTATGATTGAAGATAGGTGGCTATGGATGGGTATCCCTCCTCCACGAAGTCTGAAGGCGATATCATAAGTATTACGTTTCCAATGTTGTCATCTATAAAAACTAAATATGTGTTGAGCTTGTTTTATCACAGACTATAGTATTAAGTATATACTAAAACGCAAAAGAAATGCAGGTAATATTTTCTGGTTATTTTTGCGATCAGTTTTATTAAGATCATAATAATAACTAGTGAACAATAGAGATCAATTTATTTCACACAATTTGATTTTGTTAATCGACAAATGATAGGAAAGGTTTGATTGTCATATAGGGGTAGGGATCATTAAAGATTCAGAAACATATTGGTACATCTGGTATGACCTCCGGTTACAATCATTTTGTGTAAGATCGATTATTTAAGGTAGGTAGGCATTGTATAAACGTTTTTAATACTGAAACATTTTGTGTTAAAGGGACATTGTAAGATGTTTCCGACTAATAAATAGTTCTACGATTAAACTTGCATATTAAATATATTTTCTTGTTTAGAATATCAATGTCTGTATATTCAATGTGTTTCTGGTCGTTTTAATATTTCTAAGAAGCCCAAACTGGATTTTGTCTTCAAACAATTTCGTATGTACGAAAAAATAATAGTTTAGGAAATAATATAAATATTAGAACGATCAGAAAAAAACGTTTAATATACAGCCACTAATATTTTATGCAGAAAAATATATTTGATATGTAATTACAATCGTTAAAACGTTAGTTTTTAACATCTTAAAAACTGTTTAATCCTATTTAATATCTATGATAAATGTGGTGATAAGATTAATATGGATATAGTCTTTAAATGGAAACGTTTTTTTTATATCTACATGTCTAGTTTGACATCCAACAATAAAATAAACTTTAAACAAATTAACATTACAAAGAAAGCAGATTGTCACACGAAGAAGAAGAAGGACATGTTTTATTTAACGACGCACACAACACATTTTATTTACGGTTATATGGCGTCGGACATATGGTTAAGGACCACACAGATATTGAGAGCGGAAACCCCTGTCGCCACTTCATGGGCTACTCTTTTTCGATTAGCAGCAAGGGAACTTTTATATGCACCATCCCATAGATAGGATAGTACATACCACAGCCTTTGTTACACCAGTTGTGGAGCACTGGCTCGAACGAGAAATAGCCCATTGGGCGCATCGACGGGAATCGATCCTAGATCGATCGCGCATCAGGCGAGCGCAGTACCACTGAGCTACGTCCCGCCCCATTGTCACACGAATAAGCATGTTTCCATGTGTACAAAGACACTGCTTACTAGTCTAGGAATGTGTTATTTGTAGAAATCTCTACTTTCTCTTTCAGTATTTTCCGGAATTTCAAAACGACTTGGCCCGAGTACTCTGCTGTTCGAGAGCTAGACGGACATGTATTATCATAACCGTCCAACTGTCCGTCTAGCTCTCGAACGGCAGATTAGTCGGGCTAAACACGGCTGTGATAAAAAAAAAAAAAAAAAAAAAAAAGGGAAAAAAAGAGTTTGTTTTGCTTAACGACACCACTAGAGTACATTGATTTATTAATCATCGGCTATTGGATGTCAAACATTTCGTAATTTTGACAGTCTTACAGAGGAAACTCGCTACATTTTTCCATTAGAACAAGAAACAGCCCAACGGGCCCACCGACGGGGATTGATCGGCTATGATAAAACGTCTAACCGAAAGCAATTTAAATCTCAATTGAACAGTGAAAACGTTGGCGATATCAATTTAGACTCGGTCGGTCGCCAATTGTTTGGTGGTGGTGGTGGTGGTGGTGGGGGGGGGGGGGGGGATCTTTAAAAACGTTATGGTCGCAATTTTTTTCTAGAGACAGTCAGGTAATCGGAACTATCACAATGTTTGGCCTTATTAAATTGTTACCTGTGTGTACGCACGGGTATTTCATGCTTTACTGGAATAGGTGGTGATGCGCGACTTACCTGTGTAATAGGCAGAGTGTGACAAATTGATGACAATGATGCCATCTAGCACTGTAGTAACATGTATGAACAAGAATAGTTATTAACTTTCATGTCCTGGAAAATATTGTATTTCTTTTGCGTTTCAGTATATACACATCTTGAATCAGTTACGCTTGTTAGATTTGGTGAAAACAAACGGTATAAACTGTAATATTTATTAATTACTTTTGTGGTGAGTTGATTAGTTTGTAGTCTGGGTTTTTTGTTGTTGTTGTTATTGCTGTTTGTTTTTGTGGGGTGGATTTGGTTTTGGTGGGTTTTGGGGAGGGTGGGGGAGTTGATGGTGACTAGGTTTTTTGGTATGGTTTAAAGTGTTGCATCTTGGGCTCACAGATCACTGTAAAAATGGTGGAGTGTTTTGAGAAGATTAGTATAGGTATACCGGCATTCAGGGCACAGTTACTACCGTACTGGGATGTCGTTAAACAGTCAGTCATTTATTCATTTACAACCGGTAATCGTGTTAGAGGGGTGTCACAAAACTTCATATAGCATATGTTGTTCATGGTTTGTCAGCTAGCGTATGTTTCCTTCATCTTGAATATGCTATTCTTATCTCTGTACCTAACCTATCTCAAAAACGAAGGAACAAAAATCCGACATTGTGATCCAAGATCGGCTCCAGATGTGCTTACCTGCCAGACCTTGACAGGAACAAATTGAGGGGAGTTATCAATTGCTCCTCTAACTTAGATTATGGGGAGCCATTTAAGGTATTACCATATTGATATCATATAAATTCACATGCTAAGGGGAGCCAAAAATGACTCTCCTTGAACTAGTCTCAGGTGATTGATGGCGAGCGAGAGTGATAGCTCACTTTAACGGCGAGGTCTGTTACCTCTAACTGCCAATCATTCCAAATTGTTACAAGTACATTCAGTTTATATCTCTGGGAAGACTTTGGGAATGAATGATCATACGGAATTGTGATAGCACCATAGCTTTACAAGAATGACTACAATTGTTAGATATTGCGATGGCAAGCCCAGAGGTATATATTTTGTTACACTGGTAGCACCCAAGTCTGCGCACCAAAGCATTTGTGTTATATTTTAAAGTTAAAATCTTTCTTTAAAAATATTTGTTTCACCGCCACAGTACAATGAAACAATACACGTGTTACTACTGGAAATTATTTTAATCTTTTAAACTCAAGTAACGAGCGCATTTTAGTGGCACCCCCCATATTTACTGGCTTGCACGACGGCACATAAGTCTGCGCAGCAAACATTAAAATAACCACTCCTGTCGCTAATGTTCACAGAAACAACAACAGGTAATGGATCCGACTTTTTCGTAAGTTCTAGACAACAAACACTTCCTATTATAGTCTGTTTCAGGAACATTTAGATTATGCAAATGAAATAAATATAAATGACGTTCCATGCTACTTAGTTTGGATAACACAAAATGACAATATAAAAAAGCGAATGTCAAAATTTATGATCATTATAATGAATAATTATTCAATAAAAGTTGCTTTATTAACGTGTAAATGACCACAAAAGTGTTCGTTAGCCATATTGGACAATCAATGATAACTTTTATGAAACAAACTATAGCTAAAAATAGGCCATGCTGTAAGCTTTATAGTTTGGGCAGCCATATTTGTTGTGTTGTGTCACTCGGAGGGAAAGTATGCCTGGATGTTTACGATAACAGATAAAATAAAACATTTATTGCATTTATGGATTCATAAATTACAATAAAGTATGTATTGAAGCTTCTATGTAAACTGGTGTAAGTTGCAAGGTTGATCATTACAGCGGTGGCAGACACGTGTTGACAGGTGATACAAAAACACGTTGGTCGAGGCTGGCAAAAGTATACTTTTAGTGCATTAATTTAGAATTTTGTTTTTCAATCAAATCGTTATCTACTAGTTTTATACATATGTTCACAATCAAGATATGTTGTTTTAACAATTGTTTTATGAATTAAATTAATGTTGTTTGTTTGTTTAAAAACATATCCCAACACTTGTTTCAAGACGTAATGTAACGTAATTAACATGTGCAGACTTTTGTGACACGAGTGTATACTGTGTATATTTTCTGATCAGTCAGTTTTTTATTTGTTTGTTGTATTTTTTCTCTCGCTTTTTAAGTACTTGTCACCTCCACACATGCATTGACAAGGACCAAAGAGTATTTGATTTGGTACAGCCATTGACACCCAATTTAGCCGATGTAACTTTTTGTGCTAGGGTGTCGTTAAACATCTATTCATTCACTGGTACAGCCAGAGCATCTGTATATACTTTTTAACTGGGTTCCAAGCCGACCGAGTGCAGAAAGCAAGACTACTGGTGTAGAAAATTAGTGAAACGTATACTGTCACTGAATTAAAATATGTTTATATCACAATACTGTTATTTCTTTTATCATATGAGGGAATCATAATAATCGTATCAATGTATTCTGAAACATACGTGTTATGAATAGAAATCAGAAAGGCCTGAACTAGTGACGAGGTCCAGGTGTACGGATTAATAAGTTTTGACAAATATACAGAAGAGAGTTTTGCCCCCGTAGCTAAATACAGCTCACGCCAGTTTCATCCAGGGGATTCAGCAGTTTCTTAGTTGGATCTTGCATGTTCCAGACAGTGGAGGTTTTTGTGGTGGGTGAATGTTCAGTTGTATAAATGAAGTTGTATAAGTAGATGGTGTTAAGTAATTTATCCTCGACTCAAGACGAGACTCGTGGGGGAATCCGAGGACTACAAGTTCCACCATTTGCAGATCTTTGTTTTGAGTTCTTTGACTGTCCATGACAAACCGAAGGTGGTTGTAACAGGTTCAACTTCCAAACAGACTTTCCTTGATGACTCTAGTGATGATTGACAACCCCGACCATCGTGAGTGGGTTTTTTTCTCATCTATTAGTAGTGTCCAAGAGATGACTGATGAGCATAGCTCAGAGTTATGGGCATCATATATTGAATCTTCTAGTGAAAACAGTAGCAGGTGATCCTCGGTTTTCTCTCCTCGGCTTAACACTTGACTCTTAGGGAGAGGCAACAACTTCCACCATTTACAAGTCTTTGCCTTTAGCCCGCTAGTGATGATTGATTGCCCCGAACATTATGGATGCCTTTCCTCGTCTATTCATGACACTCGACAAGTGATTGGTGAGCTCGATGGTCAGATGACCTCAGGGCTATGATCACCAAAAGCATATTCACATCAATATATTGAAATTTCTAGATATCTACACGGCGACCCTTACCTAGAAACACCTGTTACATCAATTTTATTGTATCAACGTGGTTCTACGGCTGCATGCTATATCATTGTTGTTATATACTGCGTAAGAATCTGTTAACAACACTAAACATCCAAAGTTCAGGCAGCATGACACAGCTTGCATATAGATCTGTCAATGACCTGTGACCTACTTGGCCAGCCTCCGTAAACATGTACTCTTCACGATGTTGTTTGTTCCTGGACTAAACCGAATAACACAGATGATATTGCACTGTGTTCAGTGCATACCTTAACACACTATATGGATGAAGATCTAATGATATTCGGAAAGAACACAGACGGCTGTTTATTTGATATAATGCAGCTAGAATAGAGGACATTAACAGGAACCCTCTACGCTTATAAAGTAGCTGGACTATTGCCACATCGAGCTAACAATACACGAGTTAAAGGCTTTGGCAGCCACGCTGTATATATTGTACGGGTTCAGTGCTGTCAGATAGTTGACATATACGGCTTCAGTACTTACAGATAGTTGATATATCACGTGTAATGGTATCGAAGGAAAACCTGCTGCAGGGCAAATTGATTGTGTCTGCCATCATGACGAAGTAATATTTTCGACGAAGAGTCGTGTATGCAAAATGGTGATTAAAATCAGTTTCACCTGTTCTGATATCAGAAGAAATGAATGAGAACCCAGTTAAAACAAGATATAAATCAATGGCGACAGACATATGGTTAAGGACCACACATATATTGAGAGAGGAAACACGCTGTCGCCACTTCATGGGCTACTCTTAGCAGCAAGGGATCTTTTATATGCACCATCCCACAGACAGGGTAGTACATACCATAGCCTTTTATATACCAGTCGTGGTGCACTGGCTGGAACGAGAAATAGCCCAATGGGCCCACCGGCGGGGATCGCTCCCAGACCGGGCGCTCTACCACTGGGCTACGTCCCGCCCCAGACCAAGCAATGCAACTACAGCTAAACAGCCCTTCATAAAATCCTGTATCCGTTCCTGTTAGTTTGACACACAACAGCCGAAGTATTATTCGTGCTGGGGTGTCGTTAAACATTCATTTATTAATTCCGTTTCCGTTAGTTATGAGTTTGCTTTATTTAACGACACAGTTAGAGCACATTGATTAATTAATCATCGGCTATTGGATGTCAAACATTTGGTAATTCTGACACGTAGTCCTCACAGGAAACCGGCTTTATTAAAAAAGAAAATTGCATTAACAGCAAGGGATATTTTATATGCACTTTCCCACCGACAGCACATACCACAGCCATTCTGATGGTGGTAGGATATATGTTATATCATCGACCTTAACTGATAGGTGTTAGCATAACGTGCAAGAACCCAGAGCAATTCAACATTCAATCATTTCAACTTATTTTCGTGCTTATATCCAATTGAGGTTCAAGCACGCTGTTCTGGGCACACACCTCAGCTATCTGAACTGTCTGTCCAGGACAGAGGGTTAGTTGTTTGTGGCTAGTGGTTAGTGAGAGAGAAGAGGGTGTAGTGGTATTACACCTACCCACTGAGTCGTTAAAACTCGATCTTGGTGGGAGCCGTAACTGGGCTGCGAACCCTGTACCTACCAGCCTGATGTCCGATGGCTTAACCACGACACCACAGAGGCCGGTGTAATTCAAAACCTCCAGGGGGTGAGATCTAGCTCAGTCGGTATCTAAAGCGCTCGCCTCAGGTACTTGCGTCTTAAGATCGAACCACGTTAGTGGACCCATTATCTGATTCGGTTTGTTTTCCGTCCCAGCCAGTGCCCCACGACTAGTATATCAAAACCGACTTCGGTGGCGTCGTGGTTAAGCCATCGGACATAAGGCTGGTAGGTACAGGGTTCGCAGCCCGGTACCGGCTCCCATCCAGAGAGAGTTTTAACGCCAATGGGTGGGTGTAAAACCACTACAACCTCTTTTCTCTCACTAACCACTAACAAACTAACCCCTAACTCAATGTCCTGGACAGACAGCCCAGATAGCTGAGGTGTATGCCCAGGATGGCGTGCTTGAACCTTAATTGGATATAAGCACAAAAATAAGTTAAAAGGAAGGAAAGGTATATCAAAGGTCATGGTATGTGCTGTCCTGTCTGTGGGAAAGTGCATATAAAAGATCCCTTGCTGATAATTGGAAAATTTAGCATGTTGCCTCTGTACACTACAACCGGCCTCGGTGGCGTCGTGGTTAGGCCATCGGTCTACAGGCTGGTAGGTACTGGGTTCCGATCCCAGTCGAGGCATGGGATTTTTAATCCAGATACCGACTCCAAACCCTGAGTGAGTGCTCCGCAAGGCACAATGGGTAGGTGTAAACCACTTGCGCCGACCAGTGATCCATAACTGGTTCAATAAAGGCCATGGTTTGTGCTATCCTGCCTGTGGGAAGTGCAAATAAAAGATCCCTTGCTGCCTGTCGTAAAAGAGTAGCCTGTGTGGCGACAGCGGGTTTCAGAATTACCATATGTTTGACGTCCAATAGCCGATGATAAGATAAAAAAATCAATGTGTTCTAGTGGTGTCATTAAACAAAACAAAGTTTGAACAGCTCGATAAAAGGAGAGGGTTACATCAACATACATTGTAGACTTTTTTATGACTGTATTCCCAAGAAATACCCAGCCGACCAAAATATTATTTTCACTAAGGTTAAAAAACAAAACAACAACAAAAAACAAAAAACCTATACCTCCATTAACCGGATTTTTGGCTGTGATTTAATGACATACCATCGAGGTGGTGTCACGCTTCGCTGGACTTGCGTGGTGTAGACACAATGGCAGCGGAACAGCATACATGTATGACAAATTTGGGGAGGCGACCTTTTCCCTCTGTTTGACTCTTTTAATAATCCTAACCTGTTCTCGGGGGTCGCTCCTAATCTCGTTAGATCACGCAAGATTGATTACACGGCCAGAAGACCCGAAAAGCTTCTCTTCAGACTATTAAACAACCATAAAAGACCTTTTTACAAGATGCGTCCACGTAGACACAAGTTAGCGTTATCGCTAATATCGCACTGCACCCTAACCCGACATTTAATGTTCTGGCTGTTTGTTGCGTCAAAGAACCGCTATCTCACACTCACAATGTAATGCACACGCATCATAATAGAGACGTACAGTGTATGTCGCTTGTTATACCTAGAAGACCTGTAGTCGAAAGATGCGCTCTGTGTTTACCATAATTAAATATTAACTGAAAATGATATTTACAGACACTTTCGATGTATGACGTTTGTCCGTTACCTGGAAAGGTGATGTTGCCAGGGAAAGAAAACTGTTGCTAGGCTGGATTCCATATAGTCGAGAACGTCTTGAGAAACAGACGTACGGGATATTGTTTACTGACCATTTAACTCTACAGGCCTCGGTTTCAGTTTAAAGTTTACAGTTTGAGAAAACAGAACACAAACATTTCAACATGGCGGATATGAGACGAATGTTCAGACTGGACACCATAACGGAGGAAGTTCAAAATGCCGTACAAACCTTGTAAGTGTTTACCAGTTGCATGAGAACCAGTCACCTGGTTTTGGCTTTATTTAATGATATATATTGTTTAGTTTCGTTTGATGCAAACTGATGGGCAACAATACAATCGAACTGTATCCTGTGTTTGTATTCATGTATAAGTATAAATACTAAACATAACTTAGGAGTCAAACAATTGTTTTTAATTTATTTTTGAAAAACTCTTTACAGTAGAATTTGATGAACTGGCAGAAAATTCTAAAAATCATTAAGCTTCTTCAGAAAGTCTTAAAAATCTTGGTCCATTCCTTTCTGTGTGACGGTAGACATATTGGTCTATTCCTCACTGTGTGATGGTAGAAACATTGGTCCATTTCTCACTGTGTGATGGTAGAAACATTGGTCCATTCCCCACTGTGTGATGGTAGAAACATTGGTCCATTCCTCACTGTGTGATGGTAGAAACATTGGTCCATTCCTCACTGTGTGATGGTAGAAACATTGGTCCATTTCTCACTGTGTGATGGTAGAAACATTGGTCCATTCCTCACTGTGTGATGGTAGAAACATTGGTTCATTCCTCAATGTGTGATGGTAGAAACATTGGTCCATTCCTCACTGTGTGATGGTAGAAACATTGGTCCATTCCTCAATGTGTGATGGTAGAAACATTTGTCCATTCCTCAGTGTGTGATGTCAGAAATATTGGTCTATTCCATACTATGTGATGATAGAAACATTGGTCCATTCCTCACTGTGTGATGATAGAAACATTGGTCCATTCCTCACTGTGTGATGATAGACATATCGGTCCATTCCATACTGTGTGATGGTAGAAACATTGGTCTATTCCTTAATGTGTCTATTCCATACTGTGTGATGGTAGAAACACTGGTCCATTCCTTAATGTGTCCATTCCATACTGTGTGATGGTAGAAACACTGGTCCATTCCTTAATGTGTCCATTCCATACTGTGTGATGATATAAATATTGGTCCATTCCTTAATGTGTCCATTCCATACTGTGTGATGATATAAATATTGGTCCATTCCTTTGGACGGATATAGCTATTCCTGAACTACATTTCGGTCAAAGCATTACTGAGAGACACGGTAGAAGCCTCAATGTTGGGGTTTCTTTTGCTACTGATATATAAATACACACAATCGATCTACATTCAAAACCTGTTTCTGTTGCGAGTTTATAGCTGTTTCTCATCGCGGTGCAAGGGTAGCATTCTTATATTGTTCCATCAGAGACGATAACAGTACATATTCTCTAGTATTCATTGAAATTTTAAAATTAATTCTACAAGCATCCGTGATAATGTTTTTTAAGTCTATATAATATATGCCTTTCGTTTTTAGAGTGTTTCGTCTGTGATAGATTGTGCTATGCTTGAAATTTGTTTTAGGTGTTTTTAGTTGCAGATCAAGTATTTGTTTTATACCCCGTATCACAGTTCCATTATGGCGGCATAGACTGCTTCATTTTGTTAATATGTCTAATCTTTCGTGTGTAACGTTTTATAGCATAGCTGTATAAATCGTGTGTTTTTTGTGTTTGAAGGTTTTTAAAATGAAATTTTATACATTTACCTTTGATTGACATTCCATAGCCGACATATTTTTTTTCTTGGGGTATCTTTAAATATATATATATACTAGTATACATTCACGAGCTGCCGTCTACCATATAAAGTAGGAACCGTTCTACAGTGCTGAAGCAATGTGCACATGAAATATTCGACACATTTTGTTCCGTTAAAACAAATATAATATATATACTGTGGTCTAGTTAAAATTACATTTCATTTCATTTCTGTTCTGTTCTGTTCTGTTCTGTTCTGTTCTGTTCTGTTCTTAGATATGGGATTTTTCAGCTTTTTATCTGATTTGAGATTCTTCACTCTTTCTGGGGGTTTTGTGTGTGAGATGATTTTCACAAAGAAGAATGGATAGACCTGATTTGCTGAAAAAGACCTTTATTTAGGTGTAGAGAGGTGTCAGCTTCTATGTTTAAAAGGGGTGTCACATCCAGTGTTCTCTTCTTGTCTTCTTCTGTTTTGATTTAGTTTTCTTCATCTTCTTTTTTTCTTTCTTCTTGTTTATTTATTTATTTATTTACTTTTACTTTTACTTTATTTTTATTATTATTATGTGGAGTTTTTTGTTGTTGTCTATATATGCATAGAGAACACTACATAAATGATCGTTAGATACCATTTATTAAAACATTTCTAACGTGTTGTAAGGTAAATAGTATCTACAGGACACGAATGTAGTATTCTATTTCTTGCATATCCTCAAACACCAGGTTTTAAGCAAATTTAAACTTTCGACTAAAAGCCTATTTACAGCCCTAGCCTGGTCATATTAACTATATGTCACAGTGGAATCGATTTCGATCGTGTTTTTATATTACTGGTTGGCACTGGCGACCTGGTCATCACCTAGGAAATGCCAGTCGTATCTCTTGAACTTGTTTTCAAACGTATACTATGTATTAACAGTATGTGTTATAAATAAAATAAAATAGCGAATAATGTTCTCACCAACGGGTATGTAAGAAATTGTACAAATGTTATATAAAATTAGCGACGTGTGTTGGTGCAGACTGTTATTGGAAAAACGATCGTTTATTGTAGTTACCGTGTCCCCCTGCTCGAGCCCTGCCCCTGTTAAGCACAAATCGACCCTTTTTTGAGTCTATGGCAGGACGTAGTTCAGCGGTATTTAGCGTTCGCCTGATACGCCGTCGATCTAGGATATGGTGCATATAAAACATCCCTCGCTATTAATGGAATAATATGTCGGCTTTCTAACGCTATGCCAACATCATCAAGTGTTTGAAATCCAGTATGTCGGCTTTCTAACACCATGCCAACATCATCAAGTGTTTGAAATCCAGTATGTCGGCTTTCTAACACCATGCCAACATCATCAAGTGTTTGAAATCCAGTATGTCGGCTTTCTAACACCATGTCAACATCATCAAGTGTTTGAAATCCAGTATGTCGGCTTTCTAACACCATGTCAACATCATCAAGTGTTTGAAATCCAATATGTCGGCTTTCTAACACTATGCCAACATTATCAAGTGTTGAAATCCAATAGCCGATGATTACTAAATCAATGTGTACTAGTGGTGTTCTTAAAACAAATCGAGTTTAACATATGGTTATTTTGTCACATGGTCTAGAAAGGAAACCGCTGCTGCCACATACAAGCAGCAAGGGTATTTTATTTAGACTATTTGTGGCTGTAAGGGACAGACTAACATGGCTTGTAAAATCTGTAACACCTTAATTGATTATATTACTGCTAATCGGAAGGAGCAGTCTGCGTTGTGACATTAGGTTTCTTATCTAGTGTATGATACTACTTTCCATACCGTACTCCCAACTAGTGCCACATAACTGGTGTTATCAACGCTGTGTTATGTGCGAGAAGGTGCATCTAAAAGATCCCTTGCTGCTAATGGAAACATGTCGAGAAAGAAAAAGAAAGAAATGTTTTATTTAACGACGCACTCAACACATTTTATTTACGGTTATATGACGTCAGACATATGGTTAAGGACCACACAGATTTTGAGAGTAAACCCGCTGTCGCCACTGCATGGACTACTCTTTCGATTAGCAGCAAGGGATCTTTTATTTGCGCTTCCCACAGGCAGGATAGCACAAACCATGGCCTTTGTTGAACCAGTTATGAATTACTGGTCGGTGCAAGTGGTTTACACCTACCCATTGAGCCTTGCGGAGCACTCACTCAGGGTTTGGAGTCGGTATCTGGATTAAAAATCCCATACCTCGACTGGGATCCGAACCCAGTACCTACCAGCCTGTAGACCAATAACATGTCGAGATGATGCCAATTATTAATTATAAATCAGTGTGTTTTAGTGGTGTTATTGTTATTATGGACGGGGGGGGGGGGGGGGGGCAGGACCTAGCTCAGTCGGTTGAGTGGCCGCCTCAAGTGCTTTAATCGTAGGATCGAACCCCCTTAGTGGACCCATTCTCTGCTTGTTTTCTTCCCATCCCAACCAGTGCCGTGCGACTGGTATATCAAAGACCGTGGTACGTGCTGTACTGTCTGTTGGAAAGTGCCTGTAAAAGATCATTTGCAGCTAATGAAAAAACAGTGGATTTTCTGTGAAGACAGTACTACGTGCCACAATTACCAAATGTTTGACATCCAATAGCCGATGATTAATAAATCAGTGTGCTTTAGTGGTGTCCTTAAACAAAACACAAAGAATCATATGGACGAGCACTACAATGGTCGCTTCAGTGCACAATACTGGTGGATTATAGGCGATGTTTTATTGCCTGTAAATATCACGATCCAGACTCGATACGGCGATCGGGGCGAGATCGCCTTTCGCAACAAAGACAAAGTGTTAAGTCAGTAATTGCTAGTCTGAGGACGAGACTTATCTCCGAGATTGCGGCGTCATTAGCACACTGCCTTGTAACTGGGAACTGCCGCCTCATTTCACGTGGCAGCACGGGCGACGTGTTCGGTCTGATCCAGTCGCAAGAAATGTGACCCCATACAGCATGATTTTTTACTATATATATATATATATATATATATATATATATATATATATATATATATATTTACCTGCTTATATCCAATTAAGGTTCAAACGATTCTGTCCTGGGCATACACACCTCAACTATCTGGGCTCCGTTCCACGAAACGATCTTAGCGCTACGATCTTCTTAACTGCATATGGTAGTTATGCATTTACGGTGATCTTGGTGCTAAGGTTGCTTTGTGGAACGTGGCCCTGGCCTGTTTGTCCAGGACTAAGCACTAAGCTGTTAGTGAGAGAGAAGTCGCTGTACATAGTGGTCTTACAGCTACCCATCGTTTGTTTGTTTGTTAAAAATTTTAACATGCTCCTATACCACGAAGGTTTCAAGCATGACCCCCCCGGGCTCGATCACTGGATGCCAGTAACCCAGTCCGGGGTGATAAAATTAATTAGGACAATTTTGATCTTACAACCAATCGGGAGTTGGGGCTTTAATATATTTTTAATTTGCTTACGTCTTTCCCAATACAATTTTACCTATAAAATCTATAATAAACTTTTTGACGCCATTTTTAGAACGGGTTTTCCAAAAGGAAATAATTAATTTAAAACATTTAACCCTTGATGTGTAGGTTTTTAGGAGGTTGGGCCTAGGCCACAGGAAAGTCTATCATAAGATAAGAAAAATATACCGACACACCGATCCTATCGGGAACTTCAGCGTGGCCTAAGCCGGGGGAAAGACGCCCGGGGGCCGCGGACAGGCCCCCAGACTCACCTAGCTACCCATCGAGTATTGAAACTCGCTCTGGGTGCAAGCCGGTACCGGGGTGTGAACCCAGTGTCTAACAGCCTTAAGTCCGATGGTACTCAGGCGATCGTTTATATGCAAACTGTGATACAGTTAAAGTTTGTTTTGTTAAACGACACCACTAGAGCACATCGGTTAATTCATCATTGACTGTTGGTTTTCAAACATTTGGTAATTCTAACATTAGTCATAGAGTCTCTAATTTAGAGGCCAGTGAACAAAATCGGTGACATAATGGAGGGATGTCTCTCCCCCCCCCACCCCCACCCCCACTCAACCATTAAAAAAAACAACCAAGAAGCAAACAAACAAAACAAAAAACAACCAAAAGAAACGAAAACAAGAAAAAACCAATAACAAACAACATACAAACACAAAAACAAGGTGTCTTTTGTGGTTTAAAAGGTGTGTTTTTTTGCTGGAAAAGCACTATTTATTTATTTATTTATTTATTTATGATGTCTATTTAATTATCTGGGGGTTTTTGTCTTACTTTTTCTCAATCCTTTCCTAACTATCAGCTGTTTTTCCCAATCCCCAAATCATACTGAAACGATACAAATATATTTATGTACTAAATAACTATTTATTTCTGTGTAAAACATAATATATGACCTATATATACGCATACATACACACACACTCACCACGCATAACTTATATATTATATAACTACATTGTAAAGCCATGAAATCAAGGATCTCCAACCTTGACATTTGGCAGACTGTTAAGTTCTGTGGTAATAAACTTAAAGTTTGTTTTGTTTAACGACACCACTAGAGCACATTGATTTATTAATCATCGGCTACTGGATATCAAACATTCGGTAATTTTGAAATATAGTCTTAGAGAGGATACCTGCTACATTTTTCCATTAGTAGCAAGAGATCTTTTATATGCACCATCCCACAGACAGGATAGCACATACCACGGCCTTTGATGTACTGGTGGTGGTGCACTGGCTGGAGGTAGAAATAGTCCAATGGGCCCACCGACGGAGATCGATCCCAAATCGACCGCGCATCAAGCGAGCACTTTACCGCTGGGCTACAGCCAGCCCCTTCTGAGATAATCAATGCATGTTGTTGTTGTTGTTGTTGTTTAAAGTCGTCAGATATGATGGAAATAACTAAGAGAACACATGGTATTTAGAACAACTTTAAACTACGATTGATTGAAACATATTTTATTGCTTTTCAAAATCAAATGGATCAGGCACAGGTTTTTCAAATCACTACCGGAATTGAGTGGTTAAGCCTGTAGAAAACACAGAGATGTAATGCGGGCAGTAATGGCAGAGACTGATTGCCAAGAACAAGGTTAAATTCCTGATACCCTGGATGAGGGCTTTGGTTAAAGTTAGTATTTGCTGTTATTATTTATGTGTTCCCTTATTTCAGTATAACTAGTCCTGGTTTCTTGTTGAAACTTGCATTATGTTGCCTTAGAAGATGGTTAATTGTTGTACACACGGGCGGATTCGGGATTTTGTAACGTTAGAGAGTCACACAATTCTAATAGGGTAAGTTAAAGTTTGCATAAGACAAATGAGCGGAGCCCCAAACAGAAGTGGGGTCTGTAGGGTGTTCGGGACCATGCGCCTGGGACATTTTGAAATAAAGATACTCAGACACCCTGTCTGGTCCTAATGATTCATACGGAATGTCTCTGATGTCTGTAGATGTTCAAAACAGTTCGTTGTTGTGGTCGTTTGACGCGCGCCAACCTTTTGATGTTATTGTTTTGTTATGAGTATCTTTTAGAAATACGTCGTACTGAAGCATTAGGTTATATGACAATTGAGAACACGTTAACTCATCATGAGCATAAGCATTAAGTTATCTCCTTCGGTGCTCCACGACTGGTATATCAAAGGCCAAGGTATATTAATTATGAGCATTTTGTCTTTTGGGAAGTGCATATACAAGCTACCTTGCTGCTAATGGAACAAAGTATGCAGACTTTCCCCTGAAGACTACATGTCTAAATTGTAAAATTTTGATGTTCAGTAGTTTGCTTAGTTTAACAACATAACTAGAGCACATTGATTTATTAATCATTGGCTTTTGGCATTTCACCCAATTTCATTCATTCAGCCAGTCAGTCAGTCAGTCAGTCAGTCAGTCATTCAGTCAAACATTTTATAATTCTGACATATAGTCTCAGAGAGGAAAACCGCTACATTTTCCCATTAGTAGCAAGAGATCTTTTATATGCACCATCCCACAGACAGGATAGCACATACCACGACCTTGATATATTAGTTGTGGTGCACTGGCTGGAGCGAGAAATAGCCCAATGGGTCCATCGACGGGGATCGATTCTAGGACATAATATCCTATGATTAATTAATCAATGTTCTATAGTGGTGACATTAATAATAATAATAAATTTGTGTCTAGATAATATTTCAACATATTGGGTTGTGAAATGCTTACTAATTATCCCCCGAAACCAAAAGCGTACAGATGAAAACATGATTTCAGACCTCGTCGTTTACGGAGAGCTATCCCTCCCTCTCCCCATCCCTCCCTCTCCCTCCCTCTCCCCATCCCTCCCTTTCCCTATCCCTCCATCTCCCCATCCCTCCATCTCCCCATCCCTGCCTCTCCCCATCCCTCCCTTTCCCCATCCCTCCATCTCCCCATCCCTGCCTCTCCCCATCCCTCCCTTTCCCCATCCCTCCATCTCCCCATCCCTGCCTCTCCCCATCCCTCCCTCTCCCCATCCCTGCCTCTCCCCATCCCTGCCTCTCCCCATCTTTCCATCTCCCGATCCCTCCCTCTCCCCACCCCTGCCCTAAAACTAGTTCAAGGAGAGTAACATTTAGCTCCTTTTAATTTGAATTCATCCAATTAAGGTTCTAGCACGCTGTTATGGGCACACACGTCAGCTATCTGTTCAGGACAGGTTAGTGGTTAGTGAGAGAGAAGAGAGCGTAGTGGTCTTACACCTACCCATTGAGTAATTAAAACTCCCTCTGGGTGGAAGCCGGTACCGGGCTACGAACCCAGTACCTACCAGCCTTATGTCCTATGGCTTAACTACGACGCCACCGGGGCCGGTATTTAACTATAATTAATGGTTCCCCATAATGTAATTTAGAGGAGCAATTAGTTACTCCCCTCAATTTGTTTTGACGGCGAGGTCTGATATTTGAAGCAAGTTAGAACAGAAATACCAAACAGCGTTGTTATAAGAGAACTAAATAATATTATTATAGGATATTAAATGAGCTTCCATTTAGTATCAAGTTCATGTCCCGAGTAGAATAATTTTCAGTTGTCACGGGCTTCAACGAGTGACAATGAAAATTATTGCACGATGGACATAAACATAATACGAAATGGTAGCGAGTTTAATATCCAATTTATTACCCATAATCAATCTTAATTTATATCACTCAACTCGTTTGGTTGACATTCCTGTCCGGTTGTAGTGTGCCAATCAATGATGTCGAAGTGTTACGTCCCACTTGACGTTCTAGTGATATTTTTCACTTTGATATGTACCAAGATATTTTTAACTAACTGGGTAATAATGACTGTTATGTGCCAGTTGTGGGGTACTGGTTGGACGGGATGAAACTAAACTAGTCACCAGGAGGGTTTCGATTCTGTAACAAATCGCACTTCAGGCGAGTGCTCTATTACTGAGTTACGTCCCCTCCCCCACACACCCCTTGTCGAGAGTACCAGATAATTTCGTTCCCGCGACGTTCGCGCAAGTATACTTTTGCGTAACCCATATTTCGTTTATGCATTAAATTTAAGACACCATTTACATGGTCGTGACGGCTTATTCAAAAGTGACATGGGTTACCTGAATGGCCACATATCACAGTTATCTTCCCATTTGGCTGTCCAAATCTGGAAATTTGTCCGCGCATGTAGTCTGCTGTTGACAGGGGAGAGCATGTAGTTTGTAAACATGTGTAACTTGTTGACATTGAAGACTTGTTTGTGGTAATTCCGGCCCATGCAAAAGTAGTGTTTTTAGTGTAAAATGGGTGTAGCCTACACCGGCCAGGTTTAGAGAGTGTGTTTGTTTAAATCAATATCCTGGGAGAACGAGCTGGACACCTGTGGTTATCCTTTTCACTGTATGTTTCCCCCAGGCAGGCAAAAGTACATACAAATTTTGCAGTTTACGTCATTTTTCAATTTTCACGTCTGCTGTACAGATCATGGTGTAAATAATATATCCATTCTTGAAATGTTGTGTCATCCGTGACGAGTTCGTATGTACTACTATGTTAGTATACAAGTTACTACAAGGGTGTGTTGTTTTAAAATGAATATATTTGGTTGATTCGCTTCCAAATCTGATTACTAGGGTGTGATCACTTCATATCAATTTTATATCCAACGCTGTGGTTACGGGTGATTTTTCAGAAACAGGACGTGCCAAACCATTTATAACATCATGTTCATGTTTTTGGGTGTAGGTTTTTGTTGTTTTTTGTTGTTTTGGTAGTGGTGGTGGTGGTGGTGGGGGGGGGGGGGGGGGGTGGTGGGAGGGGGGTGGTGGTGGTGTAATTATTTGTTTAAGGCTTCTCAAAGCCAACGTTTACCTCATTTAGCTTAAAAAGTATAGTTCAAGAAGAAACAAAAAACAAAACAAAACGAATAACAACTACAACAACGAAAACACCAAGGTTTTCATAAAATCTGTAACACATTGGCGATCGACGCAGACTGACGCATATCGGCACAGACGGGAGTGAATTTATATGGAAACATAGTCACGGACGATCTATGTTGGACGGATCTGTCGCAAATCTAACAAATGCCGTTGAAGTATTTCCTTAAAAATATTCTTTGATCTGCGTCCATCTGCGTCGATCGCCGACGTGTTACAGACTGTATGAAAACCAGATTTAACCGTTAACAATTAACTGCTAATCTAGCTCCTTTTTGCACAGACAACCCAGGGCCCCGTTCCACAAAGCGATCTTAGCGCTAAGATCACCGTAAGTGCATATGTTGGCTGTGCAGTTATGGTGATCTTAGGGCCAAGATCACTTCGTGGAACGGGGCCCTGGACCCATATTTTCGAAGCTATCTTAGCGCTATGATATTGTAAAATAGTCAGGAGCTATGATGTGTGTCGCAGATAGCTTGAAACATCCGCCGGGGAATCTCGGATGATGTACCCATGACAGTCGTGCTGGAACCTTCACTAGATGTAAGCACGAGTCAAATGGTTGATTGATTGCTTGCTTGAAAAATACAGGACCTGATAACTATGTGCCCATGACAATGCGCATGAACCTTAATTGGATATCAGCACGAAAATAAATATAACAATATAATGAAAAAAACTTTCTCATCAATTTAAGTAGAACTGTTACTAAACTTCATTAGAAGTAGTGGAAACTACTTCGTCACAGTGCGTTAACCTATAATGACTACTGATGTGGTAACAGCTTTCATCGGCAGCAAGTCGCTAATCTAATGTGCCATTATTGCTGTCAACCAAATACCAAAACGCCTAATCTTCAGAACATAAAAAATATAAACAGAAAAAAACAAAAACGAAATAAAGAAAGAAAATCTAAAGAGAAATGGGAGTGAAGAAAGAAAACAAGAAATAATAAAATGCCGTTGTTCAAGGATCATTTAGGATTATCTTGTTTACAATTCAATTATACCCTCGACATCCCAGTCGATGATAAATAGTGCACCGAATTAGAAAACATCGATACGTGTGAATCGAAAATAGTAACAAAACCTGCTGAAAATAAACCGTTAATGCCAAAATGGGGAAGCGGATTCTTTCAAAGTCGATTATCCGAGAGCGTTTGCTTTTGTATGATTGATCAAGTGCCTGCTACTTTACATTTATGTCAGTACAGTCGTGCGTCACTCGCTTGACGACCGGTCATAGCAACGTGTTTGGTGAGGCGATATTGCGTATGTCATTTAATACGCATATCGTATTTTTCAAATAATATATTCCTTCGATGCAAGAATTGTTGTTGTTGTAGTTGTTGATGAATATGATGATGATGGTGACGATGACGACGACAACGATGATGATGCTGTTGATGAGGACGTTGGTGATCTCGGATTGTTGTTGTTTTTATATGATGATGATGGTGCTGGTGATAATGATGGTGATGATGATGATGGCGTTTATGATGATGATGATCATGATGATGATGATAATGATGATGTATCTTAGACAAAGTCTAATCTTTAAAAAATAAAACATTATTTGTTTTAGAATATTGAAGCACCACATCTTCTTAAATTCTGTTGCCGTTGGCGAAAGGGGGAGGGGGTAGGGGCACACCCCTCAGCGCCTCTCCTTGGATCAGCGCTCGATGGTACTACCTGTGTCTAAAATGCACACAATTTTATAAATCTGATGGGTCAGATATTTATACAATGATACTTTATCATTTCACTCATGACACAGAACTTATAGCATGTTTTTTGACTGGTACAAATGGGGGTGCAATGGTAAAGCGCTCGCTTGATGCGCGGTTCGTTTGGGATCGATTCCCGTCGGTGGGCACATTGAACTATCTCTCGTTCCAGATAGTGCACGATGACTGGTATATCAAAGGCCGTGGTATGTGCTATCCTGTGTGTGCTATGGTGCATATAAAAAGATCTCTTGCTACTAATGAAATTTGTTTTAGCGAGTTTCGTCTCTGAGGCTATATGTCACAATTGCCAAATATGTGACATCCAATAGCCGATGATTAATAAAAGTACTGTACTCTAGTGGTGTCGTTAAACAAAACACATTTTTAACTATAGTGCAAATGATACTAGCGGAAACTCAACACTCCTATCCGAGTTTGCAGTGCCATCTAGGCTGATCTGTGTTCTATGAAGTCCTCCGTTTTGTTGGAATAAACCGGAAGCTAGTTACAGTGGAAAAGATTTGCATTAGCCATCTGTTTAATGAAAAGTATTGCAAAGTCGCTATTAAAGGGATTGTCCCGAGTTTTCATTCTTAGCAAGACTTCCGTTTGTTCTCCCCAAGGTACTAAATTAAACATACATTCTGCTTTTTAAACAACTTTCTTAAGAACATTAACACCTCTGGCCAAATTATTTAAAATTTTGTTTAGAAATAAATTCGTATATATGAAAGTATTTTTGACATAATTGAAATCGAGACACTATACAACATAATACGATGTCCAGAAAGGCATTCATTATAGAGACATTCATATTGTAAGTGGGCGGGACGTAGACCAGTGGTAAAGAGCTCGCATGCTGTGCGGTCGGTTTGGGATCGATCCCCGTCGGTGGGCCCATTGGGCTATTTCTTGTTCCAGCCAGTGCACCATGACTGATATATCAAAGGCCGTGGTATGTGCTATCCTGTCTGTGGGATGGTGCATATAAGATCCCTTGCTGCTAATCGAAAAGAGTAGCCCATGAAGTGGCGACAGCGGGTTTCCTCTCTCAATATATGTGTGGTCCTTAACCATATGTCTGACGCCATATAACCGTAAATAAAATGTGTTGAGTGCATCGTTAAATAAAACATTTCCTTCCTTCCTTTTTATTCTAAGCAAAAACAAATATAAGTAAATCGTAATTTTAATAATGTAGATATGTTTTATTTGCCGGAAACCTTTTAAAATAGCCATAGGGGTACGGGCCCGAATTAAACGAAAATGCCCGAATCTGAATACCAACATTTATTCATATTTGCATTACTACCAAACAGCATATAGAGTTTCAAACGAATCACTATACATTTTTACACGCCTGTCGTGGGCATAAATTCTTTCACCAGAGAATTCTGTTGTCGAAGACATGTTGCCACGACCTTGTATTTACGTTTATAAACGAATAACACTACCTCCAGTTTTGTTTGAAGAGCGCGATCTTGCTTTGATCTACCCGCAATAAACAATCCAGGTGTCGGCGGCTTTAGAAAGACGAATCGCAGTTGTTATCAAAAACAAAACACGTTTCATTTTCTTTTCCCGGTGGTCTTTTTAATATCTGTGTATTATTATTGTTTTTAGACAAAGCCATTGATCAAAATTGGAAATTAAAAATAGGTATTTTCCCAAATGTAACACTCTATCTCACCTTTGATGTATATATTTGATTAGTTATCAAAGCACATATATATTTCATGATTTCATTTGTTTAGAAAAAAACCCCAAAACAAAATAAAAACAAAAGGAAGCAAACGAATCACAACAACAACTATAATAACAACGAACACAACACCAACTACTACCACTACTACTACT